>NC_133422.1:61355000-61657916 GCF_049350105.2 Macaca mulatta
GGGGTTGCCCAATTCACGAATCATTCATTGCTCAGTAAAACTCCTTTAAATTTAACTCAGCTGAAGTTTTACTTTTAACATGCCTAATGCCTAGTTTGAATAAATACATAATAATCATTTACATGGGCCAGAACTGTGTGTGGATTACACCACAGTGCTCTAAAAGAAGAGTTCATTCCCTATGGTTCAGAATAGATTTTAGCAACTTCTATAAGTAGCAGACATTTTAGTCTTTCCAACTAAGAAACCTTGGCCTTAACTCCCACAGATAACTGATGGGTGAACAAGAGTTCAATTACAATGACATAATTGGTTATCATTAGGATAAAGTAAAAGAAGAAGGCGTCAACAGGGCTTCTTTAACAAAATATGCATAGTTACGAAGTTGAGTTTAACAGAATAATTTCCTTTACATTACATACCAGAATAAATAAAACATTACTATTTGAAAAATAGAGCCATAGAATTACATAGCTGTAGTGTTTCAGTTATAGACTTCTATGATGCTTGCACCACAGTTCTCTTTGAATGGAGGATGTGGACTGGATTCAGGTGAAAGAAATAAGCTGTGGCAAACTCTGTATACAACTGCAGCACACACAAATCAAAAAGCAATCATTACATGTGATGGTTATTTAGAGTTTGCAATGTTCTCATCAGTAATTCCTATCTTCATGCAGAAACCACTGCCATTGATGTTATAGACAAAGAAAAAGGAAATTTATTTCCTTCTTAGTTCTCACCTTTTTCCCTCCACTCTTTCATCTTAAGCCCATCACCATAACATCACTGGAAGACTGAGGGAAGGCCAGAGAATTGTTTTTGTTAAATTCATAGAAACATGTTTTGCTTTTGAGTAATATGTGTACATTTTTGGCTTGTCTGTCTGTCTACATGCAAACTTCATATATGTAGATCATTTTAAAAGAACTTACATGTGCACACATATCACAAGTAAAATTATTGTAATAGAATTATAAAAATTGCATTTAGTTTATATTATGTAATTTAATTTCAGAATTGTCTATCGGTGTATTTATTTGTATTGAGATATAATACTAGAATGTTTATATTAAAAGGGCATATCTATTTATTCAAGTAGTATCTGATGAGTTAACTACTCTAAGATAATGGATTTTGCTTGTATTTGGGCCCAATGTTTTTTTTTTTTTCTTCAGGTTGTTCTGTATTTTAATGTTGAGTCATTAAAACTATACTTTGAGCAATCTATACTGTATAAGATTCCATGTAAAACCAAAATATCACTGCCAATCACTAAAAAACACACTGCTTAAATATGATTTTTTCCTTAAATATGTTGTATTTATTAATGAAGAATCATGATTCTAGGATCAAATGAAGTTCAATTTAAAAACCATGAAAGATTATAGTTTTTCTGAACTGTATATGTTTTCCAAACGTGTTTACTTAATGTAAACAAGAAAGAATCCCAAAGGATAATTTTTACTAAATAAATTTATAAGAAAAATGAGGTTACTTTAAAATATATATATGTGTGTGTGTGTGTGTGTGTGTGTCTGTGTGCGACGGAGTCTCACTCTGTTGCCCAGGGTGCAATGGTGTGATCTCTGCTCACTGCAACCTCTGTCCACCTCCCAGGTTGAAGTGATTCTCCTGCCTCAGCCTCCCAGGTAGCTGGGATTACAGATGCCTTCCATCATACACTGCCAAGTTTTGTATTTTTAGTAGAGACAGGGCTGGTCTTGAACTCCTGACCTCAAGTGATCCACCCCTCTCAGCCTCCCAAAGTGATGGGATTACAGGCGTGAGTCACCATGCTCGGCCTTCAAGTATATATATCTAAATAAATTAAAACTGGAAAACTCACAAGTTAAAAATTATGAATGAAAATAACTGATGGAAGACTACACAGGCTCAATGTACAGGTGCATTTAGTATGCTGTCAGATAATATTTATTTCTAGAGCTGTGTATCAACATCTCTGGGAATGAGAGAGGTCTACGTGTTTTATTTTATAATACTTAGTTTTTCCATTTGATGTATAATTCCTTAACAATGTTTCAGATATTCTGTAAAAAGACTGTTCATTACATGTTTGGGATTTCAAAAATTATTTTTTTTTTTGATGCAGCATAATATAGATTTGGATCTAGGTGGAGAATAAGAATGCTTGTAAGGAAGGTAAAAATGGGCAAGAAATAATACCATTTGACTTATGCTTTAGTAGGTGTGAAACTTAAACGCTTGGTGTAAAAGCTTTAATTCCAATTTTCTTTCCATTCGAGTCCCATTTTCAATTCATTGGCTTTCATATTCTAATGAAAACTGGATCAATTTGAAGGCACTTATACAACTGTTTCCTAACACCTTGTTCTAAATTACGTCCTGACGAATGAGTCATTTTGTCAGCTGAGTTCTTATTCACAATCACCCTGCAGTGTAATACTTTCTTGCTGTCGTTGTCGTTGTTGCTGTTCAAAAACATGTTGTGAGTCAGTAATTTTTTCAGAGAACCAGTAAGTATTTTCTGTGTTTATAGAGAGCAATTTGAGGTGATGATTAAACAGCATATAGAAAAAAGGTTTTTTTTCTAATTTCTGATTATCTTAGTACCTTATTAATCCCTATTAAGTTGTTGTTCAAATGAATTTGTATAATCTATATCTCATGTTTAACTTTTGAATAATAAAGAGTATCAAAACTGTAATTAAAGAAAATGAAAATCAGTATGTTAAACTCTGAGAAACAAAATTTCTCTATAGACATCCAAAATAAGTTTACTTTTTTGTAAATCAGATTGGTCATAATTACCAATTAATAAAAATTCCATAGTACATTATGTGAGAGTAAAAATAGCTTAAATAAGTAAAAAATGTCAAAAAAGGGGACAAATAGCAAACTATAGGAAAAAAATTTCAGAGTCATTCATTTTTCTCTTACTTGTTTTTCTTGTGTTATAATTTTAAGGTAAAAATATTATCTGCTGCTGGGGAGGTGTTTTCCTACATTCATTGCTTTTACTCTTTAGGATGCTTATGAACAAACTGTCCAAATTATGAAAAAATATTGTTTTCATAATATATACTTGAAGGGAAGTTTCATGGTTTATGTACTTGTAGGAAAAATATGTAAAGGGCATACTGTAATTACCAGTGGATTCACTACACCAAAATGCAAATAAAATACAATTTTACTTTTAAGAGCGCCTGATTATAAAATTAGAACTTACAGTATTTATGATATAAAAGTATACTCTATCACTATAATGTAGTGATTTCACTATAATGTAGTGAAATTTCTGTATTATATATAAATGGATATAGTATTACTGGTAGGTAGAAAGTAGTAAGTTGCAGATGTACTATAGTATTACTGGTAGATAGAATGTAGTAAGTTACAGAGCTACCCTAAAGCAACCAACACAAATTTTAAAAAATGAAATACATGGTAATAGTCCAACAATAAATATAAAAACATATTATAAAATAATCCAAAATAAGTCTGAAAAAAATGAAAAAAATGAACAAATGGGGCAAATAGATAACAGCAAGATAACAGATTTACAGCTAATGCTGTGAAGAATAGCAGTTACATAAATTGTCTCAACAACCCTATAAAAAGGCAGAGACATTCATAATGAATAAAAAGCAATACCTAACTAATATGCTGTCTATAGAAAATGTACATTAAATATAAAGACAATGGCTTATAATATAAAATGTGTTCTCCCTACATTTCTAATAATTCATTCTATCATTTTTCTATCTACCTTTCCCTATGTGCCTTCATGGAATAAATTGCTGGCTCTATTTTAGTTTTAGGCACAGTTGTCTGTTTCAAGTAGGACAATGAAAGATTACTATATCTCTTTGGACTTTTCACCCCAGTTTTCTACATAGATAATCAAGATTTGTGGAAATCACAGAGGACTGACATTTCTGTACTTCACTATCCCCAATAATTTTTCTAGTGGTAATTCTAATTCCTCAAAACTTTTGGTTTACTGAACTTAGAAAATTTGAAATTACATGAAAATGATCTCCATTAGACTGAAACAAAATTACTCTAGGTTTTGAAAACCCCTTTTTCAAATTGACTATAGACTTGTGAAGTTACAGCTTTTCTCTGGAGACTCCTGATGATTGATACCGTTCCCTGTACTCAAAGGATGTGTGTATTTGTGCTTTGCATTCAGAAAAAGGAATATCCCTTAGTGTAATTTTTCTGTCAATCTAGGGATATGAGAAAACCTCAAGCAATTCATCTGTGTGGACATGGGGAGGAGGCAAATGAGACTATAGATATATGTTGCTTTGGATGCCACCAATATGGGCCAGAAAGCTTGCTTGAAACAAGATAAAAGTATGATTTGGAGACCAATGAAGTGACTTTTTGAATCCTTGCCTTCCTAAATACAAACTGCACGACCCTGGATATATCTCTTAAAATTGTAGCAATTTATTTTTCTCAGTGGCAGATTTGAATAATAATGATTCTATGTCTATAACTTAACATTGTGGTGAGAATCAAATGAAATAATGATTAGTAAATAACTTTGAGAATCATTAAGCAATTTATCAAACATGTTTTGTGCAAGGCATATAGAGGTTATAGTAATTATTGTAAATAATTTAGGCATAGTTCAAAACCATAATGCTTTTTAACAACTGACCCACTTTATTTCTTGTACGAAATATATTTTCAATAAATGTTCTATATTTTTCTAATAAATCTCTGTTTCTTTCATGCAACTATCTATTTAACTTTAAACAAGAAAAATTTAGAAAACATATTTAGCATAAAGAGATAAAGTGTTCTCTAGTTTGTATAATATGCAATTTTTTGTAAATATTTTCAGCTTCTTGTCTCATTTCTTAGTTCTTCCTACAAAACAACTGAATGGTTTCTATTGAATTATTATTTGTAATAGGCACTATGCCAACTATATTTTCTACTTTACCTTATTCAGTTTTTAACTGGAAACTGTGGCCCAGAAAATTTCCTAAGCTCTTACCTGAGCTAAGAATTATCTGAGGGTAGAGTTCGGAAGGGGATGTGGTCATGAAAAGTTTGATCCCTCCCATTTTGTCCTCTTTTCTTAAAAAGTTTGATCCCTCCTATTCTGTCCTCTTTTCTTAAGCCAGCTGCCTCTGGAAAACACACTTTATGCTGTGCTTACTTCTTCATGCTCTACATTTGGTGGATAACCAACCTTACCTGGGGAGGTTTGAGGTTGTGCACACATCTCTGCCTGTGGTAGAATGGGCAAATGTAAGTTTATCATTCATTGTTGGGATACCTATTTCTGGTGCACATTTAAGGCCCATCTTCTAATCGTGTGTGTGTGTGTGTGTGATTTAACTGTATCCCTCCCACACTCCAAATTAAGATAAGCAAAACTCCAATTTAAGATAAGCAACCTAAATTCTGATTTGATTATTCTGTTGTGGCTCAGGACACACTACCCTAAAACCTGACTGCAGGATATCAGAATACAGGACTCCAAAATTAACCTCTTTGGCATATTGAATATCTCTAGCTGATTATTTTGAGAAATTGCAGACATAGAAGTAGCTCTGGAAAGCTACCTTTTATAAAAAAATTTACATTTATAAAGGAAATTTCTATTAGTAAAGGTATCTATGTTGCTCTGAGCCAACTTTTACCATCTGAGACTTATCTGCCTAAAAAGGCAACATTTATTCACAATTCCTTACTTTCCCTCATCTTCCCATAATTTGTCTCCCCCATACTCCCCCAGCAGCCCCAAGCAACTAGTTCTTTCTGTAGTGCAGCATACTATATAAGTTTTGATCATCTGGCCCTTCTTTGAGTGCCATATTCTTGTGGTACTTCTGTGCATACATACATAGTTAAAATTGTTTTCCCCCATTAGCCTGTCTTATGTCAACTTGATTTATAGCTCAGCCAAAGAACCTAGAAGGGTAAAAGAGAGGCATTTTTTTTTTCCTCTCCTAAAATACCATTACTTACTTTTTCATGTAGTTTTATCTATTTGTATTCATACATTTTAATGGTTATTTTTTTTCTTTTAACTTAAAAAAATGTAATCATGTTCTATGTAGTCCCTTGAAACATATATTTTTTCTCTGAAAATTATATTGTTAAGATGCAGCCATGCTTTTGAGTACTGTTGCATTTGGACTCTTGTGAAATATTTCATTCATTAAATATATCACAGTTATTTTCAACTACTCTCTTATGAGGTGGACACTTTTTCTTCCCTTCCCATATTACAGGTTTATATTACTGTTAACAGTACAGATACCAGCATTCTTGTATGTGTTTTACAGTGTACATGTGTAAGAAATACTCATGGGTATGTATCTTAGGTAGGTTTTGAGATATGTGAATTGTAGTTTCAAAATGTAACAAATTTTTCAAAGTAATGGTACCAATTTACATTTCTACTGATAATATATATAAAAAACTCTAGAGTTTTCCAACACTTGGTATTTTCAGGTATTGTAACATTTCTTCATTGAATGGATGAAAATAGCATCAAATTGTGGCCTTGATATGCATTCATCTGGTCACTAATGACTTCTCTTCTTATTTTTGTTGACTATATATATATTTCTTTCTTTTGTGAGATGCCTGAGCTTGCCATTAGCCTATTTTTATTGTTTAAAATATTTAAAATAAACACCAATAAAAAGTTATGAAATCTTACAAAAGGGAATATGATTAGTGTGTTGAGTAGCTGAGAACAAATAGATACTCATTAAACATTAGTATAATTACATAATATTGAAAACATAAAATGCAAAAACTATCATACCTTTACATTCATGAGCATATATAGCATCCAAGTTGCACACTTAAAAATATTTTACAAGGCTGGGCATGGTGGCTTATGCCTGTAATCACAACACTTTGCAAGGCCAAGGAGGGAGGCTCACTTGAGTCCAAGAGTACAAGACCAGAATGGGCAACACAGCGAGATCTCATCACTAATGTTTTAGAAAGGATTTTCTAGTATATACAAAAATGGTACATATTATGGTACTAAATATTTGGCAGTAATCATGGTAAAGTAGGAAAACATGGCAAGGGCCATTAACATGTAATACTAAATTATAACAGCTTTTGAAAATTAGAGAACCCAAGAATGTTAGGCTTCTCAAAGCCCAAAAGGCTTTATGGATTTTTTGGCAAAACTATCTTTTCACCTATTTCTGACCATATCATGAATTGTATATATTTTAGAAACAAACAAACAAAAAAATTCTAATAGAATTTTAGTCCCAAAAGGTGTAATATATAGTTAATATGTATTTTCAAGAATAGCCCACAGAATATGATGTTCTTCTGCAAAATGAATGTACATATGCCTTATACAAAATGTATGTTGAATAAATGTACTATGTTTGCATTATAAATCTTTCTTCCTTAACACAAATAGGCTCCTTAACTTTAAAACACAGAGAAACTTACTTTAGAAGTCCCATTTTAGCACAAGGATAAAAAAATGTTAACCGGGCAATTAAACTAGATTGACTTTAGTGCATAAGATTCAGGTGTTTTCAATTCCAAATTTGTCGTGCCATGAAGCATCTCTTTGAGGTGTAGCTGGTTGGCACAACAGCAGGACAGGTTGCAATGGCTGGAATATACAAGGTCAGACAATTCTTTGAAACGTTTCATTCTATACAATTTCTATCTCTGACACCCCAGAATGAGAGGTAAAATAAACACATTTGTGCTAAAGCAATTTCACATAGTGTTATCTAACTAAAAATAGCCATATAATAACAAATTATTACCCCTCTTTTACAGTTGAGGAAGCCAAATGTCAGATACAGTAAGATTGTAGTGTAAATTTTACTGTAAAAAATAAACTTTTCTATAAAAATAAATTGATAATCATCATGTTCTCTTTCCAAAAAATACCCCTTATTATGAGGGTTATGACAAATACACAGATTACTGCAATACAAGTCAGAAAACTATTGTCTGGAAAAGTAAAGATAAAGCCTGAAGAATTCAAAGAGCGACATCTTGCTACAACTTATTTTACTGTTTGTTGGTGGAAGAAGGGGGTGTGGGTAGGAAAGTCCTCATGGAGACAGATGTGAATAAAGATTAGAGGACTACACCAAAGGCATTGAATCAGCATGAGCACCTGTCCTGTCCACCGTTGGAGAAGTATGAGATCATTTTTGTAGGAAATAATAAATCACTTATTTCTGCTAATAACTTGGATATGTTAAGGGAAACAATCAGGACAAGATAAGAAAGGTAGGTTGGGGGTGACATTGTACAGGATCATGCATGGTCAGGCTAATAAGTTTATGCTTTATCTGGGAAGCAGTCAGATCTCTTTGAACAAGGTGAATCTGTCTTCAGTGAGTTGGATGAACTGAAGAGGAGGCACTGGATGAAGGGAGAAATATCAGGTAGTTATTGGAACTATCTAACCTAGAGGAAAATAGAATGTGGTAGAAAGAATTTTTTAAAGGGCAACGGGGGGATGATTTGAGAGACGCTATGGAAGTAAAACTGACAAGACATTGTCAACTTACGTGGGTGTGTGGAGGCTCATGCAGTTTTCAAAGATACTTTCATAAACTGCAGTTGTATGCCTCAGAGTGTAGTATTGATATTGACACCAGTTAGGACTCTGGAGGAATGGTCTGTTCATCATGTTCATTTGGAAATAGTAGAAGGTTATTCACAGACTTCAAACTGTATAAATGGTAATATTTATTTGGACGTCAGAAACAGATGCAGTTCATGCCAGTATAGTTTGTAGAATATAGCAGGAATTGAATAGATAGCTTGTGACTAATGATTAACTGGTCAACCAAAATAGAGGTTAGGGACTTCTTAAAAACTTCAGTTTGCTAAATGAGCTATTACAGTTTTGTCTTCCCTTTTCACTCCTCAAAATTAGTCATGCTTACTCTTGAGAAGTTGGTTGGAATGCAGAATTTGTATTTAGGGTTCAGATTTTCATGCTTATTATTATTATTTTTTGCTTCATTCTTGAATATGTATAGTGATACAGAAAAAAATATATATATAAGTATGGCACTGAAAAGCTTATCTTTAATTGTAAACTCCATGATACAAAAGTATTCTCAGAATGTAGGGAACAATGAATGCTGTAAAACAGGAAACAGCTACAGAATTTCATATAAAAAACCAAAATGAGTGGCAAATGTTAACATTTTGTCAAGAAGGAATCTTGAACTCAGCAGTCTAATATGAGGATATGAATTGATTGACGAAATGAAGACCAAGTTTTTCAGGATGTCTCTGTAACTTTCTTCATTACAAGAATATATTTGAAAGCCTCCTTAAATTGTTTTCCATTTTTAACGCATTATCATCACATTTAATTACTGAACCTTTGGGGAAATTATTCAGCATTTTAGGTTTGAAACTACCCAGTAGGGTGTCTATTTTTGCATAGAAAATTACTACGTGAGAGCACACGATTTAATCTAGCATACATGCTAAATCAGTGCTTAAAAGGAAAAAAAAAATTCTCTTAATCTTTTCAGTTCTTTCATTTGATAAAACAAGTAGGCGTACAAGCTTGGCTAAATATGCTTTAAAGAGAGAGTTCTGCAGGTGAAGCGACAAAAGCTTTTTGGGTGCTTTATTATGCATTCTTTTCTTTATATCTAAGAGGATTCTAGCATTTATCCAAAATGGTATTTCCCTTTTAGGTGTGCATGATAGCACGGCAAAGAAAAGATGGCACTTCCAGACAAGTCTTTCATCCTGTGACAGCTGAATTATTCTCTTCCAAATATGCTAAAACAACAGATTTTCATTTTGTTCAAGGCCTTACATCATCGTTAAAAAGCCTTTTGGAATTTGTTCCAGTCATCAAAAATGTGGAGGAGAGAAAATAAACATGGAGGAACGAGTATCACACCATCTCTAAGACAGGGTTCAAACCTTGGAAAAAGCATGTGCAATTACAGGAATCTTCTCACTGTAAACAGCAAAGCCAAGGTCTTACAAATAAATGGAGTAGGCAGCTTACGGGATGTGATTAGAGGGGCAAGCCAGATGCTCCTATCTAAAAATATCTCTCATGCCTGTACCTTTAGAATTCATTCCTCTGCATCTTGGAGGTTTTTTTGATTGGCAAGAGATCCCCATTAAAATGTAAATACTCCTGGGAGATGCACAACCTTAATCTTTTATCAAGGATCATCTCGGTCGACTAGTTGGAATGAAACAAGAAATAGAATAGAGCTTTGGAAAAATGAGTAAAAAAACAAGTTAAAGGCGAAAGGATACTGGCAAGAGAGAGAAGACCCTGAAATAGAAACTTCTATATTTTACAATTTGCCTGATGCCAGTTCTGAGTAAATGGGGTAAATATATAAAAGAAAGAAAACAGACATAGAAAGGCTTTTAAGGTGAAAATTAAACTGCTATTCAAGCAACTTACAATAATTTTAATTTAGTGGAAAAATCTAGTGATTAGAAGACCATGTCTTCTAGGTTCCATGTTCATTTTGTTTACTTTCAGATGATGACCAGAAAATTAATTATCTCTGGAAACAAGATTATCACATTAAATGAAAAATAATACTGCTTATCAAATGATTTATATAAATATTAAATTAGGAGATATATAGTAACAAAAAAAGAATAACTGTATTAAAGCAAAATCAGATTCAGCTACTGTTTAAGAATGGTTGTATATGCTTCAATTTAATCCACCAAATTCCTCAGAAGTTGGTGTTTCTGCTTCCTGTGCCTGTGCCATCCTACAGCAATTGAGCAAAATCAGATAGAAGAATATTTGAATCCAGATTCTGCCACTTAATAGCTGTGAGATTTACAGATGTGAAGTTTATTCAACCTTTAGAAATGCTAATTTCCTCATCTACAAAATCACTATTGTTATGCTATGCCATGCAGGAATCTTTTAAACATTTGAGATAATTTATGTAAATATCGAGGATTGGGAAACGTGGCAAGTTCTTCATAAAGGATATACGCTCTTTTTTTTTTTTTTTTTTTTTTTTTTTTTTAGTTTTAACATTCCTAGTTAAGTTAAAATGTTAGCTTTTGTTCTGGGAAAATACTGTTCTCTCTTTGTGTATTAGGCCATTGCATATATTTGGTAAGTAAGAGATTGTCTTCTTAATGTTTAATAATCATAAGTGCCAGAATTTAAAGAAAAATAAAACAGGTGACCATAGGTATCTATACACAGAAAATAACTTCCTGGAAAATATCAACTCAGCACTGCCAGGACCTTGACAAATAGGTGATCATGTGAACCTTTGAAACAATCAAAACCATATGAAGAGCTTAAAATTGTCTACTTAACCAAAAACAGCTTTGCCTCCACAAGCTATCTATCCATCCATCTGTCATATGGCATGGGACAGGTTTTCCCATTGTGTATTTATTTTTTCTCATCACTAAGGACAGCTGGTTGAATGTGAATTTTCTATCAGATACACTTAACCCTTGGCTTGTAAGCAAAAACAAAACAAAAAAAATTGAATTTTGTCATTTAATTTATTTTTCTCAATGTTTACTGGATGAAATATCTTCCATCCTACCCTCATCCTTGCTTATCTGGAAAGCTAAAGAATGTGGTGCAATGAGCACCTCACTTACTCTGCAAGGCCTCTAACACAGTGCCACATACAAATAGGTTATCAAGAATTGCTTCATAATGACGAATGGTTTGGGTTTAAGTACTCATTTATTCCTCTTTTTTTCACTTTTCAGTGCACAAGAAATACATACCATTTTCTTATAATGATGTAAATAGTTATATAAATGAGGTGAAGATACATAGAGACACATCCAAGCGCTCAGAGTGAATGAAAGTCTACAAGAGCTGCCTGGATTGAAAGATGTCTCTGGAAAATCAGGAAAATTGAATGTATTTTTCTGATCCATAAGGGTTTATTTTGTTTGTTTGTTTGTTTGCTTGCTTTTTTGTTTTTCATATGAGAAAGAGTGAATGCAGATATAATTGAGCTCATAACTTCAAATAAGAAATAAGCAGCAGTCACAAATGAAATTGTCATCAAAGAACCTATTCTCATAGGCGGAATTATTATTTTAAATGCTGGGGGAGAGAACTAGAGACAAGAGAGGAAAGATGGGAGTATCTGAGCAAAATGTTCTCCCAGGGCACATCACTTCTAACAGAGTCACTATCCATTATGATGCAAATGTCAAAACACCAAAGCTAGTTCTCCCGACAAAAATAGACAGATTTGATGGTGCTGTCTAGATTTTTCTTACTGAAATTTTTAGAGCATTCGTTTGAACAGAGGGTAGTTTGGAGGTCACATGTTCCTTTCTTGATAACAACCTAATTTCCTCATTCCTTTTTGTATGTAGATACAGTTTCTATCTTCTAAGTGCCTGCAGGGATCTAGCTGTTAAAAGAAAATTTCAAAGGAGAAGGTGAATTTGTATGTTAATCCCCTTCCTATAAAATAAACATGGGGTATGTTGTAATTATTTCTTTCATCTGTTACTAGAGATGATTTTAACTAAAGTAGGGGTGAGCATCTGTGGTAAGGTAAGCAAGCTGGCTTTCCCAAAGGCCTGGTAACGGTACAAGTTGTTTCTCTGAATTTTGTTGTATCTTCTACATTTATATTCCTCATATGAACATCTTATAGGGTTATGTACAATCTAGTTTCCCCTTCATAAAATAGCAGGATGCTGACAGCACACTGTCGGGTACATACGCTTCTCCAGCAAAAGCACAATGCATTGTGGAAGGCTCCTTGGGTAGTAATTGATACAAGTCTGTTTCCCTGTATTTATTGAGTGATGTTCAACCTCCTGCATCTACAGCCACCACTGTTCTAATTACTCAAGCTGACATTCCGTACTGTAGTGCTATATGACTGCTTCATAGACATGTCTTAAAAATTGGTGTAAGTTAATAATTTATTTCAAATACATGAACGTACCTAGCATATCATCGGTGCTCTAGAAATGAGTGTTTCTTATTTTTATATTCTATTTTTTTCTGATTCCTCCCATCCAAAATAAATTCCTCATCAAAACAGTGAAATAGTTTACCCTGGAGGGTAAAGAGTAGCATGAAGCCAGATAATTGTAAAGTATTAAATGTAAGGTCACTGATTTAAGAGTTATCAATTAGGTGCTATAACCTCCATTACATCTTGGCTACCCATTCCTCAATGCTATTCATTGCCTCTAACTCTCTCAATGGCAGAAACCACCTGTGGCCACCAGGGCACCAGTTCTGTGTAGGTAACAAGACGGCTCTTTTTCCCAAGTCACCATCTTCTATTGACCAGACTAAGCTCTCACATCCAGACAGCAGGGGTACAGGTCTTAGGTTCTTAGTATAAACAAGGGAGGAATAAACATACCAGGACAGATACTGTACCTGTCAACCTCCCTGCCTCTTATCTCTTGTGTGGGACCTGGAGGCCACACATCTTTCTTTGTCTCTTGGTTTCAGAAAAATTTGTGTTCTTAACCCATATTTATTTTTTTTTCCTATCATTTTTATTTCATACATTCTCATACATTTAACTTGTAAAATGGACTGTAGTATTATTATCTAATGTAATTAAAGCATATGAATTAAAATATTTCTATAGTCAAAAAAAAAAACAAAAACAAAAAGTACCCAAACAGGTTACTAGATATATGACCTTTGAGAAAAAAATA
Organism: Macaca mulatta; assembly: GCF_049350105.2. Taxonomy (NCBI): domain Eukaryota; kingdom Metazoa; phylum Chordata; class Mammalia; order Primates; family Cercopithecidae; genus Macaca; species Macaca mulatta. Next base: position 61,368,660 of record NC_133422.1, read on the forward strand.
AAGCCAGAACATGTATTCACAAACATACATATATAAACACGTATTAGAGGCACTAGTCCATAGAACGTTCCACGTGTAAAGAATAATCATTCATATGTGACAATATAGTTTTTGACATTTCCACCTAAAAATGCTAACATTGAAGCTACATGCCAGAGAACTGTAAATATTTATCTGGAGTCAGTTACGTAACCGTGTTTGTTCATCCCCGCATCCCCAGTGTCTATAACACCTGAAGCACAGTACATGTTCAAAATACACTTGCTGAATAATTGATGATCACTCCACTTCTCTTGACTACAAGGTTAGTCATTGCAATATTTGTTTTATATTTTGTATACATGTATACATAAACTCCTTACAAAAAAGGCAAGTATTCTAGTGTACAGTCTTATTGTTACAATATAGTATTCAAGTGATTGATAACTGTATCAATGTTGTCCCTTCTCTCCTGTTTTCCTGCCCTTTCCTCATCACAAGTCTGTCCTACCCCTGCACTCATTAATAATGGTGGGTGGTTTTATGTTAAGTCTTTGTAGGTCCTCATTTACCACTTCATTCCCTTCAACAACAAACCCAGCATGTGGTGTATGTGTGAAATAGCTTGCTTCACAGTCATTGTACCTAGTATATCAAGTGTACATATTTTCTCCTCAGGTTCAGAATTCTACTGGGTGAGCTTACATTAAATAGGGACCATCACAGAAGACCAAGAAAAACACACTCTCTTTCCTACAGAGATACCGGAAGACATAATAGTCATCTTTTCTTCACCCCTCCGCTTTGCTTCTAATTGGTATATAGTAGTTTTGCAGTTCAGGAAAACAACTACAATTTCAGGGACATGTGACAGCCAGGATGCTTCACACTAGGTAGCTAAATGTATCCAGGGCAAAATATCAAATGAAGAAGCCTCTGATTAGGAAGGGCCACCCATCTAAAACAGTGCGGCTGAGCAATAACATCTACCAAGCATCAGGAGCTGTTGCCACCTTGAAATAACACAATTATCTACTTTTCTTAATGTTCCCCAACTGCTCCTAGCCCATGTCTTATGATCCTATGACACTTATAACATTCTCTCTTTATATATGTGTGTGTGTGTACCATATGTATAAATACATAATTATATATGTACATATTATATTTATATAATCTCACAACAACCTTGCAAGATAAAAACTATTTTCTTCATTTTATCCATAAAACTGGTAATCAGAGAGATTAAGTCCTTGGCACAAAACCACTCTCCTAGTGATTTCAGATTTAACCTGGGCCCATGGCTCTGCACTTACTGCATGGGCTCCTACAATTTTTCAACCTAAATATTGGATAAGCTGGAGCTGACAGAGAGAGCTGTTTCTGGGTTATTGCAAGGGAAACACTATCTTGAATGATCAAATTTACCAAGGATGCTGGGTGTATCAGCAAAGGATACTTGGGTTTCTTCCATAGTATCTTGGGTGAAATCTCTGAGATGTACACTACCGCAGGTCTCAGTCCATGGACCCAACTATGCTCTGGGCACAAAGTACAATACCAAAACAGCATGCCCTCCCTCTCACAGACTAAGAATGGGAGCCCTCGTCCTAAACTTGCTCTTTCTGAGATAGAACATTTTAAATCACAACCCTGATCACCACCTACCCTTGCTCAAGAGCATGTTATTGACTATTCGCCATCTGATTACTTAAAACCTCTTGCCAGGTTAAAATAATGTGAAAGATCAGAATTCTGAGAGAATTAAAGATTCTCTGATAGAGCTCTTCAATCACTATCAATCAATCAAATGTTGGTCATCCAGCTCTATGTTAGGGGTTTCAGTGACAGTAAACTTACTCTCCTAATCAGCTTATTTATTAGAGCATTAAAATTATGAGAACATTAAGGAAGAATTTTAACTATGAAAATAAATAAAATCAGTTGAGATCTGTCCCCCAAAATTGGTCCTTTGGAGCCAGGGAGTCATCATTCCACTTTTTAAAGATTTATCAAGCACCATATAATGCTTAAATAAGGTGATTTTTTTTTTTTTTTTTCTGAAAACTATGCCTCAGAACAAAAGGGATCACACTGTTGGGCCTTTTAAGGATGCTTTCATGTTATGAAACCTGTTTGAAAAAAACATATCAGCCTTTGCAAACATGAATCAATTCTTATTTTGGATGCATAAAGAGGTCAACTATTTAAAAAAAGATGACAAAGTGCTTTAAACACACTTTAATAACTGGTCAGGAGGGATGAACTAAAATTTGCAAGTATTCTATAACTTAGATAAGATACATTTTAAAGATCACTTTAAAAATTCAAGGGAGAAATTGCATTTGTTATGGCAATGACAAGTAGATACGTGAGGGATGAACTAAAAATAAATTGTTCTCTTGTTATGCAAATATAAGAACATAGGGCTGTTGGTCAGGCATGGTGACTTACTTGAGGTCAGGAGTTCAAGACCAGCCTGGCCAACATGGTGAAACCCCGTTTCTACTAAAAATACAAAAAAAAAAAAAAAAAAAAAAAAAAGGTGTGGTGGCCAGTGCCTGTAATCCCAGCTACTCAGAAAGCTGAGGCAGGAGAATCGCTTGAACCCAGGAGGCGGAGGTTATAGTGAGCTGATATTACACCATTGCACCCCAGAAACTCCATGTCAAAAAAATAGAAACAAACAAACAAAAAACATAGGGCTGAGCTTTGTTACCTTTCTCACTGAGTCAACCCCATTACCTGTATCTACAACAGTACCTGACAGCTAGGAGGGGCTCAAAACTCATCTGCTGACTAAAAAAATGAATGAACATATGGCTAATTTTGGCTTGAAACAAAAGTTTCTAGGAAGAACATCAAGTTCAAAAAGTACTGTTTCTCAAGTAACTTGTAAATGGAGATGATGTATTAAATTGCCTCCAAGGTGACCTTGGTAATGACTGAAGCGCCGAGAATAATGAGGCTTAAATTAAGTATTTTTAAAAAGGTGAGCTTATGTAATAATCAATAAACCATAGCTGTAATTTCAGTATTACCAGTAGAAATTTGTCCAGGTGCGGTGGCTCACACCTGTAATCTCAGCAATTTGGGAGGCCGAGACGGGCTGATCACCTGAGGTCAGGAGTTTGAGACCAGCCTGGCAACATGGTAAAACCCCCTATCTACCAAAAATACAAAAATTAGCCGACCATGGTGGCACACAGCTGTAGTCCCAGGTACTCGGGAGACTGAGGTATGAGAATCGCTTGAACCCAGGAGGTGGCAGTTGCAGTGAGCAGAGATGGCACCGCTGCACTCCACGCTGGGAGGCAGAGTGAGAATCCGTCTCAAAAACAAAGAAAGTAGAAATTTGACTATGTGTCATATCCCTAAGTGTTTGTATATTTGGATAGGCCATTGTTGCTGTTTTGCACTCCAACCACTTCTTCCCTACTCTCCCCACCAAAGCATACTCAGGAATTATTTTTAATTTGGACTGGCATTTTATTCCAATATATGAGACATTTGAAACCCTGGCTTCCAAGTTGGTTTATCTCCAGACTGAATTTCCTATATTTTCACAGGGGCTAAAGCCTTGGTTTTGATTCACCCTAATATTATCACTGAATTGTAGCACCCACAATTTAATGTAACAATGCTTTGTAGTTAGATACAGCGTAGAGTGAGGTTTTTATCTCCCTTACTTTGGAAGCTGTTGCTGACTAAAGTAGCTTAAAATTGCATTTGCACTTTGGCAGTCACATCACACTATTGACTAATATTGAGGCTTCCTGAAACTAAAATCCCAACATCTTTCTGACATGTGCTGATAAGCCACATAATCCTCCAACCATACTTGTGCAGGTAGCTGCAATGAACTCTTTTTTTTACACTTACTTTTGTCCAGCTTACAAGATAACCTTCTAACAGAGTACTACCCCTCCAAGTTTTGCATAATCTGCAAATGTGATGCCTGTTGGGAATCTGTGACCTCACTGATGTTTTTGATAGAGAAAGTAAATGAAGATGCATTGGTGGGATGTCATGAAGTGAAAAACAGGTTCTCTCCTAAAGAAAGGCCAGTCAGCAATGTTAAATATTTTAGAGAAGTTGCTGTGAACTGAAATGAAAGCCCTAACCCTCCATCCCTCCATGAGGTATTTGGAGATGGGGCCTTTGAGAGATAATTAGGTTTAGATGAGGTCATGAAAATGGGGCCCTCATGATGGAATACTGTCCTTATGAGAAGAGAGGCCAGAGACACCTCTCTCTCTCACACACACACTCACTGTCTTTCACTCTCTGCCATGTGGAGACACACTAAGAAGGCAAGCTAGGAAGACAGTCCTCAGCAGAACCCAACAATGCTGGTACTCTGATTTCATACTTCCAGTTTCCAGAAATTTGAGAAATAAATTATGTGGTTTTAATCACCCAGTCTGTGGTATTTCGTTTTAGTATCTTGAGGTAACTAATACCAACGTAAAGTATAAAGCGAGTTATTAGTAAAATTTGAGAGGTGACATTACACTTTTTATGATGAATTAATATGATAAGATTTTAAGAAAAGATAACGAAGATATTTGGTTTATTTCACCTAACTGGAGAATTCCGGCTTCAAAAACCAGGAGAGATATGATTGATATGTAGAAGAGGAAGAATTATACACAAAGGTATGGTCAAGATTAAGAGACACCCCCCATTTGAGGGCAGAAGAAATGAAATCAATGAAAACACAAAAGTGAATTTGATGGAGTGTACAATATGGTTGTAACAGAGCAACTCCTTGAAATGAAAGCTAATAATGAAGAGGGTAATCCTGGAGACTGAGTACTATAATAGGAGTGTTTACAAAGTCAAAGTATGAGATGGGCTGGGTGAAAAACACGGAATTCTATGACTAATTTTGCAGACTGGAAATAATAAAATCTAAAGACGTAGAGATTGCTTCAGATGATAAAATACAGTCAGGGAGTTGCATTGATATAGAATAATTCATTGTTCACTTTCTTTCATGACATGCCTTAAATTTTATGAGGCTAGAAATAAACAGAGTAGAGAAAGAAGAGGAATCAGTAACATGGATTTAAGTGGCTTTAATTTTATAAACACACACTGTATAGCAGTTAATATTGAAGGGCTGATACTTTTTTCACACATATTACGACATTAACAAAAACATTCTTCCATTCATTTTTCTCTCTTAGAAGTACAACTAGGACAGGCTATTCATTGATGTAATTTTTTTTTAAGTTTTTGTTCTTTTATTTTCTCATGAAATGGGCTAGATCTTCTGAGAGCATTTCTATATTAGGCACAGAGCTTTGCTGCTGTTTTTAAGCTAAGTTAAACATAAATAGGAGCTCTCCCCATTTCCACTGAAGTGTCACTCAGCTAAGTACCCACGCTAGAGAGGAGGTGGTTCTCTCTACAGAGATTCGTCATGCCATGTTTTATACTTAGACATTTTTCTCAGAAATGAAACTATTTAAATTTCCCATCTTATTGGTCTGACTGTATTTTTTCTTGGAAAACTTGCTGTTGTTTCTGTACTAAACTCAACCTTTAGCTTTTCTTCCACTTTTAGTACTTTAGTTTTAAATAATCACAAATATTTCAGTTTGTGAGAAGACCTTACATACATTAAAATAAGAGCCTATGCGGGTTAATACAATTTTAAATAACAGACTTACATCCTTAAGTTTAGAAAAATTTAAGTAATTAGTCACCTTTTAAAGAGCATGATAAAAACACATATTTGAAGGTAATATTTCTCACATAACATGAAACACATATAAGAGGTGTCACTTAGAGCCTCCAAAAATCTTAAATGAATTTGATAGCAGGTACAATAAGGAAAGTGTGACTTTAAAATTTAAAAAAACAACAAACAACATTCTACATCACTTTTTTTCTATAAGAGGATCTGTCATTTGTAAATTACCAAGAATAGCATGATCTCAATAAGAAAGAAATTCTGAAAATATTTGGCCAATTGTAAACTTAATAATTGAAATGATCAATTAAGAAATTACCTAAGAAAACACATCCGGGGCCTGATTCAGTGGCTCAGGCTTGTAATTTCAGTGGCTTGGAAGGCCCAGGTGGGAGGATTGCTTGAGGCCGGGAATATGAGACCAGCCTGGGCAACATGGCAGGACCCTGTCTCTGCAGAAACAAAAAATTAGCTGGGTGTGGTGGCACACACTTGTAGTTCCAGCTACTTGGGAGGCTGAAGTAGGAGGATTACTTGAGGTCAGGAGTTTGAGGCTGTAGTAAATTATGACTGCATCACTGCACTCCACCCTGGGCAAGAGAGTGAGACCTTTCAAAAGTAAAAATAAAAATAAAAAAATAAAAAGAGAAGAATATACTTTTGTGACTAAGAAGATGGATTACCTTTTTTATTAAGTCACCGAACCTTAATCAATGAACCAGAAATCAGCATATTTTATGAAATGCTTGAGACTCTCTATGTCAAAGTTTTTCATGGTTTCTGAACCCATTTAACTTACTAAGCACATTGTCATTTCTTAGTGACTCAGTATTCTAAAACAGCATCTAACAAATCAGAATACTTATTAGGGAGAGATTCTGACACAAAGAAGAATAAAGGACAAAGTTCTCACAGAATTATCTGAAAGCTTTGTTTGCAAATTGACTTACATGCAAGAAAGATCAGTTTTTAAATTTTTGTAACTGGACTGAAATCAAAACACCCCTGCTGACCTCACATTCACTTACAAATATATTTAATTTCAAACAGATCTTTGATTGTCAGCCAAAATTCGTTGTCAGTGTTCTATAAACATCTTACAGAAGCAGTTGAAAAGAAAATAATCACAAAAGAATGGCTTCAATTTTTTAAAGTGACATACAATTAAATATTTCTAAGCAATGCCATTTCATTGGACACTATGTGAATCAGAGTGCTTTGTTGACTACCATGTAACTTATAATCTACATTTATTTCATCTACTGTCTTTCATTCAGTAATTTTGAAAACCCTATAAATAATTCATGATAGAAACTCAAGCACTCTAAAGAATTTCAAAGGGTCACAGTGGGTTGATGGAAGGAGTTGTTCTTCTGTTAATTAAATTCTGCCCAAGAAATAATGAAGGTCACTCTCACGTCATTTTCTTTGAATTTTACATGAAGTAGTAAAGATACAAATAATTTTTATTTACAAACTGTAAATATTTTAGCCATTGATGTTATAATTATGACTTTTATAAAATTTATAGCTGGGCAGTTAAGAAAACATAAAATAGTAGCATTCATTACAGTCTCAGTGTACTGTATAGAATGAAGAAAATATTCAAAGAGGTACAGAATCACTAACACAATTCATGTTAGTAACATTCAATCAGCTTACTAAATTGTAAAAATAGTGTTTATTTGTTTTTCAAAATCATATATATTTAAGCATCTTGAGTTTTGTTTCTATTGAGGGTTAACCTCTTTAGAGTATCAATTGGTAAAATAATCAAAACACTACACAATTGATTTATTGGTCATCTCTGAAAACTAGTAACTATAAAAATCAATTTTAATGAATAAATATATACATTATTTTGTATATTCAAACCGTTGTCTATCTTCTATTTGTGTCTTCAACTGATTTGTACTGACTTTGACATGACTATGGTACAAAAAATTACCATGTCTACTTATTTTCAATATACAACTTAAAAATAAAGCCAAAACAAACGCTGTAATGCTATTTAAAGTATGTGCTCCAATACTCTACTGATGTTTCATTTTAAAAGGGGTGGTATAGAAACAATCAGAGAGTTCAGTGTTTTTTCTATGCCTATATATGACATGGGGATTATATTGCTGAAATAAGGTCTGCTGGACTTTGAGCACAATAATGGCAAAAAAAAAAAACAAGTCACTTTTGTGTCAGCATTGTGTCCCAATACCAGACCCATCTCCTGATGCTAAAAAAAAAAATTATCGATTTAACTAACAAAATCAGTGGAATCCTTAAGTGGGACCTCAAAGGAAGGAATAGAAGCCTCTATGTACATTTTCAAAATTTAAGAAGTACTGAAATTAAATTAAATCAATGAAAGGCTGGGTATGGAGGCTCAGGTCTATAATCTCAGCACTTTGGAAGACTGAGGTGAGGGTGTTACTTGAGCCTAGGAGTTTGAGACCAGCCTGGGCAACATAGTGAGTCTCCATCTCCAAAAAACTAATGTAACTTAAATGTTAACCCAATGTAAGGCTGCAAAGCCAAAAGTATCAATTTTTCCATTAGAATGAAATTGATTAAGAAAAAATCACATTAATTTTTTTATGTTGATAAACTTTGATTATAAATCATAGATGGCCGGTTGCAGTGGCTCACACCTGTAATCCCAGCACTTTGGGAGGCCAAGACGGGTGGATAACGAGACCAGGAGTTTGAGACCAGCCTGACCAACATGGTGAAACCCTGTCTCTACTAAAAATACAAAAATTAGCTGGGCATGGAGGCATGCACCTGTAATCTCAGCTACTCAGGAGACTGAGGCAGGAGAATTTTGCTTGAATCCAGGAGGCGGAGGTTGCAGTGAGCTGAGATTGTGCCACGGCACTCCAGTCTGGCAACAGAGTGAGACCCCATCTAAGAAAAAAAAACATAGATGTCTTTGGCTAATAAAAATTGTAAAACAAGCAATTTCTTAATAATTCATTTGATAAAATTGGTTCCATTGGAGAGAGAGATAAGGAAAAGGATTTTTGATGAATAAAGTTTGATGATGGCATGACTAAGAATTTTAATCTTCTAAATGAAGACACATGTCACTCTCCTAGATCCACAGTAAGATAGTTAGGGACCTTAGGTAACTGCAGGTACTCCAGCACAGCTGCAAAACTGAATGAGTTAGAACAGCTTCTCAAGTACTTCTCAAGACACCTCCAAAGAAAAACATCATCAATGACAGTTATATGTCACTTAATGAGGGTGATTAGAACTGAGAAATGTGTCATTGGGTAATTTTGTAATTGTGAGAACATCATAGAGCACACTGACACAAAGCTAGATGGGATAGCCTACTACATACTTAGGTTATATGGTATAGCCTATCGCTTCTAGCCTACAAAAACTAGTGTTACTGTAGTAAATACTGGAGGCAATTATAAGAAAGTGGTATGCATTTGTGTATCTAAACATATCTAAATATAGAAAATATTGTATTATAATATTATGGAACCACCTTTGTATATGCAGTCCATCATTGACTGAAATGTTGTTATGCCACACTTGGCTGTATAAGGAGATCTTCCCTTTTATTTATAATGCATCAGTGGTTCCCAACTTTTTGGCACCAAGAACCATTTTCGTAGAGAATTTCCCATGGATCAGGGTTGGGGGCCAGGGGTATTGTTTCAGGATGATTCAAGCACATTACATTTATTGTGCACTTTATTTCAATTACTATGTTGTAATATATAATGAAATAATTACACAGCTCATCATAACGTGGAATCAGTAGGAACCCTGAACTTGTTTTCCTGCAACTAGATGGTCCTATCTGCAGGTGATGGAGATAGTGACAGATCATCAGGCATTTGATTCTCATAAGTACACAACCTAGAACCCTCACATGCTCAGTTCACAACAGGGTTTGCACTCCTATGAGAATCTAATTCTGCTGCTGATTTGACAGGCGGCAGAGCTCAGACAGTAATGTGAACAATGGAGAGCAGCTATAAGTACAGATGAAGCTTTGCTCGCCAACACTCATCTCCTGCTGTGCAACCCTGGGACCCCAGTAGGCCACAGACTGGTACCAGTTCATAGCCTCGGGGTTGGAGACTCCTATAACATATCACTGAAATATTACAGGAAAAGGCAAAGTGCCAAAATCAAACATTAGATTATTGTACTATGAAGAGAGAAGCAAAACATTGTATAAATTCCCAAATTACACCTTGGCTCTTAAGTACAATCTCTTTTCTAGCATTTCATATTTGCTCTTTGGTTTATTTCTTTTTCATAATTGAATATCTAGGAGTTGGGTTCCAATGGGAATCTAATTAAATTTTTAAAATCACTACTTTGAAATTGTTAATGATTTCCTTACTAAGTGCACCACGTTGATAGACTTTGATTTTTATCATTGGTGTTAGCACTTCTTAAAATTCGTCCCCTTTTCCACTAATAATGCAGAGATATGTGATATAATATTCAAATAATCTTATAAATACATGTGTTAGGCAAAAGTGACAAAGATAGGACCAGCATCTTTACGTGAACACTCCAAATATTCATTATTCTTCTTTTGGGATATAACAAAAAACAAAATTTAATGAGTCAATGTACAATGGACATATGAGTTTATCAATCTAAAAGCAGAGAAATTTGTATGTTTCTGACCTTGTGTATAGCAACAATTTTGATAATGCAAATTTTTTATATTTTTTGTGGAAATTGGTGTAATATGTTAGATGTTCTCTTAGGGTAAGTTTATGTGTCAAGTAACACATTAAAATTGTAATGTAATACATATTAAAACTACTAGCAATACTATGAGTAGTTTCCAGACTTAATAATAAAACAAATAATAAATTAGATCTATGTGGATAATCTATGAGTTCTCTAACTGCAAAACATAAATAAATAGTGCAAACTTAGCTGTTACCTATATTCAAAAAACCAAGTGTAACATGGATATCTTTATCGGTAACAGAGTAAGCATTATATAGATATGTAACAAAATATTATTCTCTATAACTTTTTGGAGAACAAAATGCTGTCTGATACATTTAAAGATTAGGCTCAAATGGAGTACTCCCTCTGTGCTTGTATTTGTTACTTCCTCTAAGACAAGGCTAAGCAAACCAGATAAAGACAGGCAAAACAAATCTAATGGTACTAGTAAACAACAACAAAAAAAACATTAGGGAAATGAATTGTAGTGATTGTACACTTTAGCACTGAGAGAGAAAGAAACTCTACCCCTATGACCCAAAGCTATTGCATTCCTTCTTGGCTTTGATCTACCAGGTCACTGTCAAATTCTCTACATTAGCTTTTTCACTTCAATGATTGCTTTAAGGTAACATGGACTTACTGTGTGCCTTTTATGACTCAATCTATTTATATCTCAATCTGTGAGCAGAAATCATCTATGAAATGCTCTCCTGGGCAAAATGTAATACATATTATAAATATCACATATATATATATATATATATATATATATATATATATATATATATATATATATATATATATATTCAGGATTCTAACAAATCTTCAATTAAGGATTTTTTTTAAAATCTCTTGAGTCCTTTCTTGGCAAAATGTCTGTCAGAATGATAGACAAGATGCTGTTCTAGAAATATTCCTTCACTTATCTAGAACAAACACCTATACATAAATACTCTTTTAAAGTGAATGTGTGTGCTCAAGACTAATTCATGTTGTAATTTTTTTTGACTGAGAGATCTGGGGCACATGAAAATCCAAGAGCATTACCAAATTACACATTTTGTATCTGCCTAACAATTGTCAACTAAAAGTCTAAAATTATTAAATATATATATATATATATATATTCATTTACTAGAGATAATGCATTAAATAATCACAGCCAGCAAGTTCTTGCACATTTTGGAGAAAAAAATTTAAACATTTCTTTTTAGAAATGAATAAAGTATTTAAAATTTTTGACACTGCAAAATATCCTTACATGAAGAAAAATAACACACATTTTAAAATAAAATAATTATGTTATACAATGAATAAAATTTAAAACTCCAGCTTACCCATTACTGGACAATCTTAATTCTAAGTTCTACTTTAATCAATATGTGGAAACTGGAAACTTACATTATGTAAAATCTTCCTTAACCATTTCAGCCAGTGTAGCCCTTTATTGAACTATTATAGGAGCTTATTCTTTTAAAGAGCATAGTCAAATTAATCTCCTGATGTCAAAAGACACAGTGGCCGTTTCAACATCTGTTCTCGTTTCCTTCCTCCAGGCATTTCCCTTCCCCCAGGCTTTTCCCTTAATTTATCCAATTTTCATCTTTCCTAGCTAGCATTTCTGTGCCACTTTTTCTCACCACTCCATATGCTTAGGAAGTCTTCCAGATTACACTCATCAAGCTATTGCAGCTTCCTTTATATACCCCAAAAACAACCAGCTCAAATATTCCAAATGTGACCGTTTACAAGTCTCCTTTTCTTTTATTTATATTAAATTGTTTTTTTTCCTCCATCAGGGCCATCACATCTTAGACCAGAAGTTTATTATTAATCGATTGCAGAAGTTTCCATAATTTATTTATTGTATTGCTTATGAATAAACGATTATGTTTAATCACAGCAATTCATTATGCCTTAATAACATCGTGAAGGTGATAACATTATTACCATATTAATAGAATAAGTTCTGATTATTTTTAATGTCAGCTATAGTAATTGCATTAAACAGAAGATAAAATATGTAAAAGTAGATGTAAATTCTTATGTAAAATATTATATATGTATTTCTTTAAAACATGCAAATCAATACCAAACCATATATTAAGCAAAAAAGCCAGAAATTCAAGGTCAGAGAATATTTTATATTTTTAAGAATTGAATTTAGGTCACCTTAATCTTTTTGAAATTGTTCTCAGTACTAATTTATGACATACATGAAGAAATAGATGAATTTGCATGCCACATTTTAAAGAAATATGTATCATATATTTACTTGGCTCTTCTTATTTCTGGACATGGAGATTAGGTGTTTCAAGCCAGAGAGGGCCTGGTTCATCTCCCACCTCAGCAACTCAGTACACACAAACTCTTGGGCAAGCCCCTTGGGTTTCTGAGCTTCTATTTCCCTTTTCCAAATAGGGACACTACTGACTACCCCACCTACCAAACTTGTCGTTTGAGTTGTTTCAAGTATCAAATGAGGTAACATAAAACATGTTTATAAAAGATACCAAACTGAATAAGAAACAAGTGATGCAGTAGAAACTGTGGGTGACGAAAACAATTCCAAACTTTAAACCAGCTAAATGAAGGTGTGTATGTAAATTCTTTAGCATACTACTCTCTATGGTGTCTGTAATGATAGACCCTCAGTCAGGGCTGCCAATAAGGAGGATGATTTTAGGAAAATAGAACCATTTACTAGGAAATATTCAGATATATTTCCTTGAAAGGGTAGAAGTGACAAGAAAACCAGGTTTAGCAAAAAGCAGTAGAGAGGTTGAAACATTTCTTCAATTCATGTTTGCTACAAATTTCTATAATTCTATGATTTTAAGATGACATTTTGTTAGCTGCCTTCATAGTAAAGTAAAAACTATTCACAGTAATTTTTGCGCCTGAGCTCTTTTGATGAAGGGTCATGAGGGCATGACAGTGTTCATGGTTGCAGTGGCTCATCCAAAAGAATATTTAAAAATGAAGTCTACAGTGAAGAGGTGGGAGAATGAGACAAGGAATATGAAATAGAGAAGAAAATTGGAAAATCATTACAGGAGTTGTTAGTAACTTTGAATCAGGATATGTGAGCAAACAGAATGGAATGGCATCAAGCCAAATGAGTAAACTAAAAGCAGACCATAGCCTACCCCCAAATATATGAATAAAGAAATATATCAAATGAAAAATTCAGTGCTTAACTTGCAGATCAATGTAAAAGAAAAGGAACAAGGAAGGAGGACTATGCGAAGGTAGCTCCCAACTTGAAAATTGTGAAGTCAGGTTTAAAGAACCAAGGATACTATACTCTGTCAAATATAAGACAGATTCCAAGTTATATTAGAGAAAAAAATCACCTAAAATGGCAGAATGTATCTAAATCCTCATAATGGCAAAGAGAAGAAATAGTTCCTTTAGTCTTATATATGCATGCTCATTGACAGGTGGAATTATTTGTAGTAATATCAAATTAATCCAGTTGTTTAAAGCCACATTGTCCAACATTGTTGCTCTTCACCACATGTAGCTACTTAAATTTAAACTAATAAAAATTAAATAAAATTTGAAAGTTAGTTCCTCAATCACACTAGTCACATTTAGAGTACTCAGAAACTACCTGCAGCGATTGCACTGGCTAACGTACACATAGAACATTTCCATCATTGCAGAAAGTTCTTTAGGAGAGTCCTGTTTTAATGCAATACATTTTTTTCCTAATATTGAGACATACATGCATATTTAATAAGTAACAAGTTTATCTAAAACCATAGATAAGCCCAATACAAGACTATAATAACACTGAATGCAAAATAACAACAAATAATACAAGTACAAAAAAATACAATATTTTTTCCTTAATAAATGCTATGCAAAAGTCTTTAAATCAGACTAAATATTTTGACATCCAAGGTTTAATTTGATCATTGTATTTTAACCTGTTAAACTCTACTATAGAATTTGCATTTACAGGATGATTAGAAGACTTGGGGTGGTTTAGATGGTCCTTCATTGAATCCTAGAAAATGATGCTATTACCCAAGTTATGTCATATACTGGTCTCTGCTTATTATTTTTGAAGCCCTGGAACCTAGCATGCATTTGGTTCATGTTTGTGGAATAAGGGAGTCTCTCATCCAGTTCTAACAGGAGATCATTCAGCATCTGCTTCAACACTTACATTGGCAAGAGATTTACCACCTCATAAGGGAAAGCATTCCATTTTTAGCAGTTCTGTTAGAAAGAAGTTACTTCATTACAGAAAATCCAAATTTACCTGCTTATATAACTTCCATTAATCTTATGTTTTGTCAGATAAAGTTTAAAAGAAGTTTATTTTTTTCCATGTAAAAGCTTTTTAAATACTTGCAGGTGACTATAACACTTTCCCCACCAACTATCCTTACATGGCTTTATTTCCAGACGCTTCTTTGTCATCTTCTAATTTTGCAATGTCTCTTAAAATGCAATGTCCAAAACATTACATTATCTTCCAGTTACACTGATCAGGGCAGAGAACTATGGGAATTACCCCCCATGGCTTCGTGCAGTATACTTCTATTAAAGTTGCCCAAGATTCCATTAGCTTGTCTTGGCATTCTCATCACAGCATGACTCATAGTCCACTTACAATCAACTAAGAGTTCCTACCTAAGTCTTTAAGATGAGTTGTTGTCAAATGATGACTCCTTCGACCTTGCTTCTTTTGTAGGTTTCTTGTATTAGAGTGGAGGACCTTATTTCATGCTGATGGCTCAGGTATATTGTTTCCATCAGTTAAGATTTTCTAAACTTTGATTCTGTCAATCATCTAATACATTTGCTATCAGTTCAACTGTGTGTTGCATGTAAATATGATAAGAGTAAGCTATCAAACATTAAAATCATTGTTAAAAAATAGTCCATGTACAAATACCCATATCACAACACCAGAAACCTCCTTCTAAGATGATACCCACATATTACCATGTTTGATTATTTATTATGTTTTAGGAGCCACATATATATGATCTTTAACTGTTATAACAACCATTTAGTGTGCTATCACATTTTTTAGAAAAAGAAAGTAAAAATATGAATGACTTAATACCACTTAAGTAGAGCTAGAATTTCAATGGGGACCTTCTCAATCCACAGCCTGCCAGTTACCACAGAACACAAAGATTCCCTTTAAGTGTCACTGGAACCCTTTAGCTGTAACATGTCGAGCATATTCATCTATTTGTTTCCCTGAAATAGAAGAAAGACTGTCAAAAGCCATACTGGCATTGCTAATTTATTTCTTAGCATTTCAGTAAGTTGTCAATTCATTTTTTCAAAGTTAAAAATGAATTTTATTTGGTACTCTTGCTACTGTGAATACCTCTTAGTGATTTGATTTTTTTTAACGTTTGCAACACACCTAATTTTCAACCCATACTTTGTTATGAACCAGTGTTAAGTCCACTGATTTTTATTTCTTAGAATTCATCATTTAAGTCTTTTTGGAATTCAGAGCCTCAAAAAGTGAATGTTATATGTGGACATTTTCCATTTCAATATTGCCCATTGTTACATTCAGCAGCTTATATACTAATAATAAATTGAAATCACTACAGTCTAGAGCCTACAATTATGTTGATAGCATAATCCTGTCAGGTGAAAGAAAGTTTCAGTATTCTTGAATTTCAGTAGTACGATTGAGAAATCTCAATTTGACTTTCTTGCCCAGCACTTTCTGCATGAAACAGGATTATGTGCACCAATTAAATACCTCTCTTTCAAACCATTTTTTTCAATAACAAACAGTGATTGATTCACTTTATAGCATTTGTTACTCAAAATCTCAGTAACGTTTGTGCTTCAACCTAAAGCATCTAAAATGGGATTTTTTTATCAAAATTCCATTTTCACAGATATACACAGAATCAATTATAGAACCTAAATGTTTTCTTAATATCAGTTATGAGATTTTCTTGATATATAAATCTGAAGTGTGACATGTGTACACTCTCAAAGCATAATTAGCTGGTTTTTATTTTGGAGAGGGAAAGTTGAAAGCAAAAGTGCTTTCTGGAAAAATCACAAGTCTTAATCATATTAATAACAACTACATTTTAGGTCTTGGTTCTGTATCCAAAGTATGTGCATGTATGTGCATTTTAAGATATTATCTAGTTACAATTGTCCCTTTTTATGCAATTGTAAATACACTCTCAAAGAAGAAATGGAAAAACAAACATGCCTTAGACATTCTTGAAAAGGAAAACTAGATCATCTCACACCTAGGCAGGTTGTTCCAGGTTGATGCTTATTGAAACTGATTAGAATTTCAGAAAATCTAGTGGCATTACAACTAGAGATAGTGTGATGATTATTACTTTCACATAATTTTCACTGCAGAAGAACCTAAAAAATAATTTGTTGAAATATGTAGTATTATGTGGGTCTTCATATATACTGAGAATAACAAGTTATTGCTTTGGCAGCCCTTAAGAAAAAATTAGAGTTAAAGGTCTGGGTGGGGTGACTCAGGCTGCTAATCCCAGAATTTTGGGGGACCAAGGAGGGTGGATCACTTGAGGCCAGGAGTTCAAGACTAGCATAGGTAACATAGCGAGATCCCCATCTCTACAAAAAATAATAAATAATAAAAATCAGTCAAGTATAGTGATGCATGCATGTATCCTGACTACTGGGGAAGCTGAGATGAAAGGATTGCTTGAATCCAGGATTCATGCCACTGCACTCAAGACTAGGAGTGAGATCCTCTCTAAAAAAAGACAAAAAGGCAAAAAAAGAAAAAAAAAAAAGGCTTAGCCCCCCCCATTCTCACACATACCCAGGATTTTTCTCCTTAGTTCTCACTCTGGATCCCTTCTCGATTTTGAGACTGATCCTAAGATTTTTAGAGGGCAGTAGGAGTGTTTCTGGCAGTGAAATCTGTTATTCCCCAATCCACTCCCCATTTCCATTATACATACAAGTCACTGAGGGCATCTGTTTATTTATTTATTTATTTAACAAAGGGCTAACCTGTATTGAATTCTTTTGTCTAGCCTATAATGATCAGTGTCAGAATTGCCGCCTATTCAGTCTAATTATTTGACCATCTTATCTATGCAGATCACTGTGCAATTGTGTCAGTCCTAGATATTGATTAAAGGGGGCCAAGTTGTGCAGATCTGTGGCCATGCATGAGCTCAGTTTTCTAACCACAGTTCTGCATATTTGAAGTCTGTTTGGACAAATTGTGTGTTTTTAGACTCTTCTGCCTTTTAAATGGCAGTATAATACTGTGGAATTGTCATCTAACACTCTGTACCATGGTTCACTCGTCTTCAGTGCTGAGAACAGTCAGGATATTTTCATAGATTACAATAATGTATATCACAAAGGATACACGATTGTGTTATTCATATGTGTAATCACCCATGGACTAACTAGAAATAACGGTGGTCTTATTATGCAAACAGCAGTCCATAATATGCAAATGAATATAAACAAAACCAAACACAAACCTCCAGAATAATGTTTACTGATGTATCCTTAAAAATCTCTTTTTTCAAAATCACATTTTCCTGTCTTCTCGAAAACATTAAATAACATCAAGGATGAATGCATGAAAAAGTTTATATTTTCTCCTTTGCATTTTTGAAAAGGAACCACAATATAATCTTATTCTGATTATTTGATTTATATTCTCCCAAGGCCATTACTGCCTCCTGGCATCATTATATGCTTGTGTAAGGTTTATATGGTGTCTCTTTTAATTGCTTAAACTGATCTATTCAATGACTGCAAATCTAATGCACACTGGAACAGGCAGCCCATAAATTCCATCCTTCAGAGGTGTCCTTGAACATGTGTTTGTCCTGATGAAGAGCAGAAACAAAACAAGAATAATGAAATGAAAGAAAGTCTTGTCAAATAATATATCCGAAAGAACTTAGAAGCCCAAAAGATATTTTAGTTAAAGAAATAAAAATAAATTAGTTCTTGCTGTTTCACATTTTTGTAAGGAATTAGTCTAATTACATTACAGTTAAGTCTTCGAGCTATTGTTAAACAATGGTGTACCATATGGAAAGATAATAATATTAGATCATTAAATATGATCTTACTATGATTAATGTTATTATAAATGTTGGTTTAGTATATAGCCTCCATCGAATAGAAACATTCTTAACACCATGGAAGAAAATTAAGTTGGGCCATGATAACTGTTTGCATCTGAATCTTACATATACTGTTGCACACTGATTCTAGAAAGCTCCACCTGAATGTATTGCTAATACACACACACATACACACAGATTCATACTGCAACACAAGAAATCAAATTACTTACACAAGGTAATTTTTCTAGTTTTTAGAAATAGAATTACTGAAAGATACTCAGAGCTACATTATCTTCTATGTTAAACAGAATAATTAATTGTGTTTTTCTACCAAATATACAAGAATAATTACAGACACAAATAGTAGTAGAAGAAGAGGATGAGATAATTATCATAAAACCGAGAAAAAAATTAATAACTTTCTCTTAAAATTATATTTTCTGCTTACCACCCTATTTTTTGGTGGGCCTTTTCTTACCTTGCATTATAACCTACTATTATGTTCTGAAGAAGAACATGGCTTAAGTCATGCAAATTATGTGTTTTCAGTCATTCCTCTGCTTAATAAATGACTTTTGCTACTCTCCTCACCAAGCATATCCGTGATATTTTTAAATTCATTTTTCTCAAACCACTAGAGCATAGTTCACAATAAGTCCTGAAATAACTAATTTGTGGCCAAGCTATTGACATCTATGGCAGTTTCCACAAATATCCATCTGAAATCCTGCTTTGCTATCACATTTATTTTTTCACAAGGATGTTCTGACATAGCTCTCATCTCCATTACATTGATACAGCAACTCTGAAACTGGTTTTGGAAACTTCAGTCACTGCTAATTCTTATTGAAATTTTAACTCTATGACTCACATTTGTACTTGTCCTGCCTTTAAAACAATGAAATAAGATAAAGACATAAACTAAGTTAGATGACCAGTCACTTTATTTTCTTTGCCCATGCATTATATGGGCAAACACAAATTCATCTGGTATCAGATAAACAGCAAAGTTGCTTTAGAGACTTTCTTTCCTTCCCTGTTTTCCATTTAGTATATCCATCTTCCTTCCAGTCAGCACTCTGTAAAATATAACTGGATATAACCATACTCTGAAACTGCTACCTGGCTTCCTTTGAATTCAGGTCCTACTTCACTGAATTGTATTATCACTGGGAGAATTAGCTCTTTGAAGAGCTCCACATTTTGTTCTTCTTGTGGCTTCCCTACAACATAGTCCTTGGATCCAAATTCTCAGCAATCACCTTTTCTCCTAATTCGTACCAGCCATATACTAAACACTACCACGCCTTTTGAAATAATGCTTTAGTCCTTCAGAAATCTAAAGGCTCACTTTTATTTTTTTAATCCCTTGTAGTAATATAAGTTGATACAAGCAAGAACAAAAGCAAACTGTTAAAAACAAGATGCCCAAACATGGCTATTTAATTAAAAGAATGCTCATGAGACTAGATAGAACTCCACAGACAGCTAGGAAAGGAGGAGGAAAAGGCCAATAATGGAAGTCCTTAAAGAAAAAGGAAGAGGTGACAGAAAGTCTAGGCCAGTGTTTCAAAATACTTTGATCATGTACGTGAATCGGTTTAAAAAATAAAATGTGAAGATAAACCTGCTAATTATCTATTCATTTTTAATGATATCCATGTACTTTCATTGTTAGCTAACCTATCAAGGCATGATACAAACCTCGGGTGAAAGTCATCATTCATAACAGATGGACAGTTTAAATATCTGATTTCAAATAACTTTTACATTTTCAATTTTTTTGTATGACTTCTTATTGGATCAGATCATGTTAGTTTTTAAAAGGTATAATAAAACCTATTCTAAAACTTACTCTAAAACTAGAGGAGTCATTTTTCCCAAGGTTTGTTAGCATTTGCTTATATTATGTTTACTTTTGCACACTGTCCATTTGAAAACAAACACATCTCCACTTGCTGAGAATTTGTTTAGTTACAATGGAATAATAGGATTGCTATCTTGCTTAACAGGAGTATGGAAACTGGAAGCTGGAACATGATACATTACAGTGAAAGCAAATGTGTGATAAAGGATCCACTATATTCCATGTTAGAGCTCACCTACCCTTCCCTCAGCATACCTTACAAAGCTGCACGTGACCACAGTGACCTTCGTGATGGGGGTGAGTCTGTCTGTATTTTAAATACGAAAAGGTTACATTTATTTCTTATCTCCAAGAACAAAATGATATGAGAGTCTAATATATTCCACACACTACAATGCATCACCTCAACTACCTCTCAGGGAGTGTGCCCCCAACTTTGGAAGCTCCTGAGGTAATGGAGTAGTTGCGAAGTATTGTAGAGAAGAAAATTTCAGCTCTGTTTTCCCTGAGCTAACCCCATTTTCTCCCTGCCTCTCAAGTTACAACCCCTTTTCAGAGTCACTCTAAAGCCTACCTGGTTCAAGTTTCAGCTTTCAACTATAGTCTTGGAATGAGGAAGGATTGCCTCCATCTGTACAGAAGTTGGACTGGAAAAGAAGTAGTGAAGTGGGGAGATTATAGTCCAGAGTTGAGGGTGAGACCGTCCTGGCATCTCATTTTTAACTTCTGAAAGCATTTTCCCATACTACAGTTATGTATTAGTAATATTCTATAGAATTGTTTCTTGAGGTAATTTATGGGCAAATTGTTTGTGACCCAGTCTATGCGCCTAACTCCTTAAAGCACATTAAAGCATCTTTCTAGTTTCAAACAATTGAGCTTAATTACACATTTTAGAAACAAATCCCATTCATAAATGACAAGTTGCACATATACAGAACTTCAGTTCTTAGGCCAGCTGAGAGTTGAAAACAGCTTTACAGTGAAATTTTATATTGTGGAGTTTAATTGTGAGTGACGGAACATGCAGTACGATATGAACTATTCGCCTTTTCTGCAACAGTGTTATGACATAACCTGGTTTAAATAAGACAGTTTTAACCACATAGTAGTTAAATGACTTTTGATATGGCACTAATAAAAGCCTGTCTATGTTAGAGATGCTTAGGCTTTTACTCCTTTGTTTATTTTGAGAATATTAATCATTGTACTAAACTAATAAAAGAAAATTGTGGGTTTAAAGCTTCCATTAAAAAGTCCTTATCTTCACCATGAACTAGCATGATAAATGCCTAGAAAGCATCTCTGTCTATCCTAGTGGGATTTATCGTGAACAGAAGAGACACAGATAGGCCATGTCACAGAAAGCAGAAATATAAAGGACCTCAAATTAGTGAATTATAACAATCAGAATTACTTTTAATGCTGTTTGGAGAGATATCAATAAAATATGAATTATTTGGGAAGGAAGATACAATCCATTCTAATGACAAATTATCTCAATGGATTTTTTGTTAGGATAAGGACTAATAGTGGCTTCAACATTTACTCTGTGTTAGACATTGTCATAAATGCCTTATGCTTATGAAGGTATTTAAGCTAAAAACCATCCCACTAGGTAGATAAGTATTATTGTTTCCATTTGATAGTGAGGAAGAGAAAAGCACAGACATGTTAAGTAATTCGCCAAGTGCACCCAGCTAGTGAAACAAAACACTATTAACAAAGCATGATTTTAAACACTTTGCTGATGTAGGATATCTGCTGTTCAGGAAGCTGAAAATCATTTCTGAGAAATTCAAAACATCGAGTCAATGCTAAACATTTTTTAGAGCAAAGAGAAGGTGGAACAGGGGACAAGGAGATGGAAGAATCCTTCAACAGTCATTATTGTATCATTAATGCTCTCATTCAGCAAAACTTTATTAAGTACCCACTGTGTGCCAGGAACCAGAAAACTCGGTGCCAGAAATACAAAAATAATGTACTTGACCTTGGGAAGGTCTCCGCATCATAGAAGAAATAGAAATAATTGCCATAAAATATGGTAAGAGGCAATATATGTATACACTAACTGCTATAATATTATCCCCCTCCAAGAGGAACTTTACAATGAATGGAAAGTAACACACTTCTAAATAAAACTGTGGAAGAGCAATTCAGTAATCAGTGAGATACAGTTAATCACAGAAAACAGTCTATAAGAGGTGAATTTTGCTACGTTTTTAAATAAAGGATAAGAAGGTGAAATTGGTAGAGAAAAATAGGGCCTTCAAGAAAATATTTCTGTTGAAAGATAGGGCATGTACAAAGTAAGACAGGAGACAGTCCCTCTGTCCTTTGAGGAAAAAAATACACAAAGTGTCTGCTGCCTACTTTCTCCTGCAATCCATCTAACTGATATTCTTCAATTCTAAAATCCCCTCATTGGCAAATTATTTTTCAGTTGCATGCAATTATTTATTTTAGTTTTAAATATTGGAGGAAAAATATTTATTATTCATTTTAAATAATTAATAGAAATGTATAGAAGATATGGTAGTAGTCTATGTAACGTAGTCAATCTAAAGAACACACAAACTGGAGATGTATTTAAAGTTATACTGGGCACCTTTCATATGGGTATGGTTTGAGGATTATCTGAGCTTTGAGTTTCAAATTACTTTTCATAAATAAACTGTAGATCACCCTCCATAAGACAGATACCTTATTACCATACTTACAATATCTTACTGTAAGTAGCAGTTCCATAAACCTAACAAGGCTCAAGACCAATATGAACAACAGAATCAATATTTAGGCAAGGCAGGTAGTGCTAGGATCAGAACAAGTACCTTTAGCTGGAAGTCAGGGTAGATGGGAAAAACAGATACAAACTGTAATTTGTCATTTGTATGACCTGTATCTAGTTCAGGATATTACACTTTATCTGTAATCAAGTAAGAAAAAAAAAATGATAAATCTGATGTTTGGGAAAGTGCAGAGAGTTTATTTTACCTTTGTTTTTATCCATAGGACCATCTTTATTATCATGTTTTCATTGTTTAATTCCTGAGGATAAAGACAAAATAATAAAATCAGGCTTCTGGAATTGAAACTAATTTTACATTTTTTGTTTTCCATTTAAACACCAATGTTGAAAAGCAGACCACTGCTCCACATCCCAGTGATCCAAACACTTAGTCCATCATCTTTAAATGATTTTCCTTATTTACCAGAAACCTTTAACAGGTTTGGGTTGGGTCATTTTATTTCTCATTCTCTTAATGCATTATCTTTATAGTTCTTCCTTGGTGATATTAATAAATAATATTTTGCTCTTCTTGAATGGTACACCTTTATATATTTAGAATATATACCATCTATATGCTTGACATTTGGGGGATCTTGTCTAATTTTCATAGGAAGAAGAAAAATCTGGCTTGCAGGGTGTTTAGAGTACAGTGATGACAGACTTTATGCCAATTTCACAAGCATTGCAGCCTGAATCATAGGCTGTACTATAAACGGCAGCATATGGCTGGAGAGTCATAGCAGCAGGATAACGTGGTAGTGCCCAGATCACAGCTGTAGGCACACAAAGAAAGTTTTGATGCTGGTATCCATATACCTCCTTCTCATCAACAACAAAAAGGATGACTACTTAAGATTCTGTTGTCTTAAAGGCTTTATTAAGTTATTGCCCAAGGTAGGAAAGGGATATTATTGTCTACATATGTTTGCCAGAATCATGCAGCTTCTCTATTCTGGCTTTCCTAGCAGGTGTCTCTTTAAGTACTTATTCTAAATGGAACACAACTGGGAGACATCAGAAAGGGCACTGTTGACAACTGTCATAGCAGGTTCCAGCTTGAATGGTAACTGAGCAGAAGGTCTCTCTCCAGAGTACTTCAGATCATTCTAATAGCAGCATCATTTCCACCAGGAACCCAGCTTCTACCAGAAAAGAGTGCTGGGAAATGGTGCTTCTGGTAAAATCTGATCTCCTCACTGGAATTGCTCTATCCCACCAGATTTCGTATGGAAAACAGCTATGAGGCAATTAAAAGAATGCTGATTTTAAAGGCAAAAATGTAGTATTTAGAGGAAGTACATAGTGCAGACGGATGTTAATAATGTTAACTGAAAATTTGCTAAATAGTTTTTCTTACCTGTTTTATATCCTTTAAAATACTTTAAAGCCTTTCATAAGTGAAAAGAAACACTAAAATTTTCAACTGTTTAATTAGACATAGTAAAGATTAATTTACCAGATAATAGAAATTATGTTTTCAATGTATAGTTTCAGGTTATTGATAGTTTGTTATCATCTTGAATTATAATTTTTGTTAGTTTGGAGTTTTGTTGTTGCTGTTATTGTTGCTGTCACTGACCGTAAGAAAATAGGAGAATTATGTTCAGATGCTGAAATTCAGGAGCCAATTTAAATGATAATTTTCAGATAGATCTTGTAAGGTATTTAGGGTGAAGTAACTCTGCAAACTAAAATTGAAAAAAAAAAAACACTGCTTTTTCTCCTTGCTTACTATTACCCATCTGCAAAATAAAAGCAATTGCAATTTCTGCATGACTGCAAGAAAAATAGATACTATTCATTAGTGTGCTATTTTACAAGTTTCTTAAAGGTACCTATTGTGCAGATATATGTGTTTAAAATGTAAAATTTATTATGAGAGATTCACATATGTTCCTATTTCAGTTCTTCTACATAGGCTACCAAATACAATTATTCAGACTTCTTTTGTAGAAGTATGTGAATTATAGATCATAGATTTATATATGGATTTATATATGGATCGCTTCTTTTCTTAGTTTATGCTACTTATGTTCTATAAGAATATGTATATTATATATAATTGTATAATATGTAATTTCATAAGAATACATATAATATACATATGTAACTATATGTAAATGTATATGATTTTTGGCCTTAACTTCATATATATGTACATAAATGTATGTATATATGTGTATATATGAATATATGTATATTTATATATGCAAATGTATTGAGTTAAGGCCAAAAATCACATATATATTTATATACAGTTACATAGGTATATACATACATAAAGTTATGAAGGCAAAAAATCATATACATTTGTATTTATAAAGAATATACATTTTATTTATAAGGAACAACACAAAATTATCTTTTATTCTAGTGCTGAATATCCAAATTTGGGTGGCAAAGAAAGACATGATGTTTGTTTTGTTTTGTTTTGACAAGTTATAAGTATTGAGTTTAAATAAAATATCAGTATCTGAGCAAAGAGGTTAAATCCAAGACAAAATGAAACAAAAACCCTGGAGTTTTCACTTCTGTGAGTGTTACTGACTTGGAATGCATGCAAGATGGACCCTGGGCAAACTTTCTCATAATTATGTTTTTCCATTACTTTAGTAACTGAATGCCCTTGTATAAATTCCAATGAAACCTTGCATCACATTTCATTGAGAAAATAAAAGACATTTGAAACTCCTTCATATTTTATCCAAAGTCTGTAAATCTACATGGTTCTGAAACTATTGTTTCTATTATCTTATTCATTATAAACAGTGAAGATATCTCTCTTCCTATTAAAAGTCCATATAACCATCTGTGTTCTGGAGCCCATTCCCTTCCTTCTACCTTATGTTTTCTCAAAGGCTTCTTTCTCCTGAATCTTCAGCATTCTTCTCTAATAGAATATTACAACATGCAAATATCCTACAGTGACTCTCATTTTAAGATAAAACAGCCAAATACACATCTCCTTCAAGATATCTACTTTCTATTCTCTCATTCATGTCCAAAATTCTTATCCCCCCTTACAACTCCAAAAGCTACAGTTTCTAAGACCACCAATAACCTCTGCGTCTGTCAAATCACAAACACTTTTCTGTGCTCATTTTACACGATTTGTCTATGTTATATTTGAATCTCCTTCTTTTTTTTGTATCTTGCCTATTCCTCTTTTTTCTCTCTAGCTTTGCCCACTCCACCATCTGCTGTTTATCTTCTCCTATCCCTCCACCTTTTTTCTCTTTCTTTCCTAATTCTCTATTTAACTACTGACTGATGAAATTTCTCATAGCTCAGCGCTCAATACTTTTCTGTTCTCAAGATGATATATTTTATTCCTATTGTTTCAAATACCATTTATGTAGCAATGACACTAACTTAAATTATCCATCTATCTCTATCTACCTATCTATCTATCTATCTGTCTCTCTCTCTCTCTACCTACCTACCTAGCTACCTACCTACCTACCTGTCACTTCTGATCCTTCCATCACCTTGTTCCTTATTTCACTTTTTGATCTCAATGAAGGCAAAATTCGTTTTCATTTACTCATGTTCCCAAACTAGGGGACATTCTTAAAGCCTCTATCTCCCTCACCACCCCCATTCAATCCATCCAGAGATGGTCTTCATCACACACACACACATACACACAAATGACTCCATCCAAGTCTAAGTCCATTTCCCACAAGGCAGACAAGGTAATCTTGTAAAAGTATAATGGGATTATGCACTCCTCTACCTAAAATGATTTTTCATCTAAAATCAGATAAACATTTATTATCTTGGCCAATAACTAACCAATTGAGTCTCTGCCCTGTGTTCTAGAAGTTTTTATCTATCCTTCAGATCACAATTTGAATATTACTTCCTACAAGATACTTCTTGATTTGACATAAAGTTGGTCCTTTTACCCTTTCTCCTATGTTTTTACTTTTCCATTACAATCCTTATCACAATTTATAATCATATCTTCCTTTGCATGCTCACTTTGAAGGAGCTCTGCTCCTTTAAAGGCATGTGGCACCCCTGCCCCACTCACTCTCTTGTCTTGCTCCTACTTTCACTATGTGAAGCCCCTGCTCTGGCTTCACCTTACACCATGTGTGAAAGTTATCTGAGGTCTCCCTAGAAACCAAGTGATGTTGGCCCATGCTTGTACAGCCAGCAGTGAGTGCTTGAGCCAGTTAAACCTTTATAAATTACTCAGTCTCAGGTATTTCTTTATAGCAATGCATAAAGAAATGCTCACTTATTTAAAATTTTATCAGTTGCTAGTTTTTAAGATTCATAAAAATTTTGTTTTGTTTTGTTTTGTTTTTACTATTTTATATCCTACTCCTTGCTTAGTAATTGGCACCCTGTAGGAGCTTATAAATATTTGTCAAATAAATCTTCTAGCTAAACCTTTTAAGTAGTAAAGATCATTAGGGTGAACTTTAGTATAAATCTACAATGAAATAAATAAAATATACATAAAAACATGCATGCTGATTCCAAGTTGTTTTATATGCTATATTTATTTTATCACAGCCTTTGTGCAATGCTCATTAAAGTAAGCGCCATGTGTTTTTCATAAAATCTATTTTAAACGTGTACTATATTCTACATGTTATATCTATTAACAGAATACACAAATAAATAGAATATATACTGCCCATAGAAACACTTAGAGAATATGATAAAATAAGACTAAGCATAAAAAAGTAAAAGGTAGGCTGGTCGCGGTGGCTCAAGCCTGTAATCCCAGCACTTTGGAAGGCGGAGGTGGGCGGATCACGAGGTCCGGATGTGAGACATTCCTGGCTAACACGGTGAAACTCCGTCTCTACTAAAAATACAAAAAATTAGCCGGGCGAGGTGGCAGGCGCCTGTAGTCCCAGCTACTCGGGAGGCTGAGGCATGAGAATGGTGTGAACCCAGAAGGCTGAGCTTGCAGTGAGCCGAGATCCCGCCACTGCACTCCAGCCTGGGCGACAGAGCTAGACTCCGTCTCAAAAAAAAAAAAAAAGTAAAAGGTAATTCATTTATACTAAAAAAAAAAGTACTTGAGCAGGATTTAGTTTTTCTTCATTACTATAATTGCTTATCTGAAATTTGATTCAATTTCAACTTATTGAATTATTACATCTTATTAGATCCTATTAATTCTACAATTTCTAGCAAAAAGAAAAAAATTTGATCAATTAATCAAATTCTTGCTATTCTATAAAGCTCTTTACTTATTGAATGCAACCTATGTTTATATACTTTCCTGATTTCTCATAACGTCAATTGCAAACATTATTAAATACTTAAAATAATGCTTATTAAAAATGTTATAAAATACATAAAATATTATTAAATACTGAAGAGCAAAAGTTGAAAATTAACATATCCCTAAAATTTATCACTTCGGTAAAATTTATAACAGAAAATTACTCCAACAGTAACTTATTTACCAGTAACACAAATATAAAATTGAATAATTGATATTGTTTGGATATTTATCCCCCACCCAAATCTGTTGAATTGTAATCACCAATGCTGGAGGTAGGGTCTGGTGGGAGGTGTTTGGATCATGGGGGCAGATCCCTCATGGCCTGATGCTGCCTTCATGACAGTGAGTTCTCCTGAGATCTGCTCTTTTAAAGGCATGTGGCACCCCTGCCCCACTCACTCTCTCTCTTGTCTTGTTCCTACTTTCACCATGTTAAGCGCCTACTCTGGCTTCACCTTCCACCGTGTGTGAAAGTTATCTGAGGTCTCCCTAGAAACCGTGTGATGTAGCCCCATGCTTGTACAGCCAGCAGTGAGTGCTTGAACCAGTTAAACCTTTATAAATTACCCAGTCTCAGGTATTTCTTTATAGCAATGCATAAATGGCCTGATAAAATAACCAATCCCTTCTATCAGCTACTATAATATATATGTTTTCCTATAGAATGCACTTCCAAGAAACACTAAAAAGTCATAACTACACCAAGTATGTAAAAGTAGGCATAGGCATGTATTTGAATATAAGAGCCACATTATAATTCAATATCTGGTTATAAAGGTAGGACTAAAAAGAGCCTTCTCTGCTGTGGTTAAATTTGTTAAATATGTGAAAGCTGTCTTCAAGCCCTACCTACTACGGATTCTCCTGGAATGAGGTTCACTCCACCTACTCATCCCATCTACCAACTCTTCCTCTCAAAAATGTGTTAGATAATTTCTGGCACCTCTGTCAAAACTAACTTGCTCAGGGTACCACTCCCCTGAAACCCTACCTTGTAAACAAACAGTGACTCCACATTCTTTAATCAGAATTTCTGGAAAAAGAGAAAACAACACCTGGATTCTTCAATCTCCCTGGCAACATGTATTTCTTAATTTCAAACAGAATAATTTTATAAATGTATTTTTCAAAATAATAATGTTGATTCTTGGTCTTGACTTACATTTAAATTTACTCTGTTTTATGACTTCAAGAGTGAAGTTTTCATTAGGCCTTTAAATTTGAAGACTTTATTAGAGAAAAAAATGTAGCTTAATGGAAAAAGACAAAGTTTATTTATGTTTGTCACGTAAAATGTTTATAAAAGTTCTGAGAAACGGGGTAGTTCACCTATAGGGGAGTCCCACTCAGTGTAGAAGCTCGTAGTTAAGAATCAAATGATTTTGCTATTTTCTACCATTCTTTCTCAGGAAAATTAACTTCATTACTGTACTTTCTTGTATATGACAAGTCAACTAGCATCTCTGTACAACTCTTTAATTCTCCTAAAAATGTGCTTCCATTCTTAACATAATTACATTTAATTATTTGGTTTGAAGGCCATAAATTTGAGATCAGAAAGATTTAGTTTCAAAATCCTTTGGGCAAATTAACCATTTTTCTCATTTTTTAAAATAAAAATAATAATGCTGAACTTATAGATGGCTGAAAGGTTTGAATGAGATCTTAGAAGCACTCAAAAATTATTAGTCTGTTTATTCAGTGTTACTGTGTACTGGTCCTTATGCTATATCTCTTCCTTGCTTTTAGTTTTTTTACAAGTATAAATTGTCTAAATATTTAAGTAGAAGAATGTAAAATCCATTCACATCTAGTCCATTTCAATTTCTTTATTTGTATTTTAAAAATGTCTTCCGAAAAGGATGCTTTTAGACACATTTATATCCAGTATATGGGGGTATATGTTTGTGTGTGTGTGTGTGTGTGTGTGTGTGTAGGTAGATAATTAGTCTTATTCTAAATATTAGCAATGACCCTAAAAAATGCCACCCAAAGTCTGTGAGAGTCAACAGAAAGGAAGAAAATAAAGACCACATAAAATTATTCACAAACTAAACACCTTAGACACTATTGGCATTTCAATTATAAGTAGGGTATCTGGGCATGTACCCACATTTCTGAAGACAGGCAATATAGTTTTTCAAAGCAAGAGCATATATGTGTTCTTCAACTTAAAAGAATTCACGTCGAAAATTTCTCTGATTTAAAAAAAACATTTTATATTCAGTAAGAGATTTTTTTAGCAAAATAGCCAACCTGTTTTACACTACACTACACATAGGACAAACACACACATATATTATATATACATATATAATCATTCACATATGTGTGTGTACATTTATAAATCATGGGGGAGAGTATCCATCTGTGTATATATCTCCCAACTCTTCCACCATTAATTACATGTTTGAAATTGCAACCCTGAAGTGAGACAAAAAAAGTATTCATTACATCATTGAAAGAGGGCTGGGCAGGCATGAGCATCACGGTGATTTTCTCTTCATGCCTTTGTTACAAAGAATAAATTATTCAAAATAAATTAGACCATAGACTATATTCATATGCTTAAATAACACAGTCCAACAATTGCATTTGTATTTATATTTAGCAAAATGTAGATAAAATATTTTATTAGCTTTCTCTATTTATCTTACTTTTTCTATTCATCATGATCTCGATGCCATAGCCATATATTATCTATGTTGGTTGTAGCTGCATAGTTATATATTTATGTTTAGCTTTATGTTATTTGACTACAGGTAAACAGAGTTTGTTTCCTAATTTAAAAGTTTTCCATTTTCCCATATTTACTGTTCTAAGAACAAAAACAGTCTTAAACTAATGTAAGCAATCATAATTGATAAAACAATGCTTGTCCTGTATAGGTTCTTCTGATTTGTTTTATTTTTAAAAATATTTTTCAAAAAATAAGTATTTATTTAAATAATATGGTCATCTTTGTTGGTTAATTAAATGTGCACTACCTTTGTCCAATATGCTTTTAAACAGGTCCTAATTAGCTGTGTAGGAGAGGCTGAGTGGGACACGAGAAAAGGTCAGACCAAGGCTGCACGGTTCACGAGCTATAGTCCCCAACAAGCGCATTGTAGTTGTCACCCCTGGCTCTACTACTTTAGCACCAGATTTACTCTCAGCCTCATTGACTGATGTGTAAATTGGGGGCAAAAAACAGTATTTGCTACATAGGATTGATGGCAGAATTGAATGAGGTAGTTCAGGTAATTGCTAAAATAGTGACTGCCACACTGAAAGCCAAGACTATGAGCACATAAAGCACTCTCCCAACCCATAGCCTATTCTCAAACCAGAAGCCCAGATAGTCCTTCCAAAATATGTCAGACAATGGCATCTTTATGCTCAATATTCTGCAGTATCTTCCCTTTTGAGATTAAAGTCTAAAGTCTGCCTGTGTACCTCATACAAAGTCGTCCATGATCCAGTCCCTGCTTACTCTCATCTCAACTCTTACATTCTTCCCTAATTCTGTCTTTGTTTCTGAAAGAAACCAAGAAGCACCTGATTTGGGCCATTACATTTATGTTCTGCTCTGAACCTTGATCATTTCTACCAGTGCTTCCAACCACCTTTCCACAAAAGCTGAGGATTTTCTTGGCCTGCTTCTTCCTCATTTTTGGTCTCTGTTCAAATTTCATTTTATAAGAAAGTCCTTTTTTTTTTTTAACTCTTATTTTAGGTTCAAGGTTACATGTGCGAGTTTGTTATACACGTAAATTGTGTGTAGTAAAGGTTTGGTGTACAGATTATTTTATCACTCAGGTAATAAACACAGGACACATTAGGAAATTTTTCAATCCTCCTCCTCTAACCATCCACCTTCAAGTAGGCCCCAGTGTCTGATGTTCCCTTCTTTATCTCCATATGTTAAGCTCTACTCCCACTTATAAGTGAGAATGTGCAGTGTTTGGTTTTCTGTTCCTATGTTAGTTTGCTTAGGAATATAATGGCATCCAGTTACATACATGTTGCTGCAAAGGACATGATCTCATTCTTTTTCATGACTGCATAGCACCCCATTGTGTATGTTACCTACCTAATCCACATTTGTACCCACAACACTGACTGGTATCCACTTACTTTATTTTATTTATTTATAATTTCATAGAACTTAAGAAATGGTTGACATGCTAATTATTTACTTATTTGCTTATTGTTTCTCCCTCTCCACTAGAAAGGGAAGTGAATGGATAGAGCTTTTTTTTTTCTGTTAGTTCACAATGCTTTTGGATGATAAGTTGCATATGGTGAGTTCAATAAATATTACCTGGCTTAATTAACAAACCTTTCGGAAATCCTATTTCCATCAATTAAACAGGCCCCAAACAGAATCTTGAAGATTTATTAAGTAAAATATAATGATTATCCTGTTTTAATTTGGAGAATTTATATAAAAAGCACACTTTTAATAATCTTGTATCAAGCATTCTATAGTATGAATAATAAATATGATGTAGAATAATTATATTCTATATTAAATTTAATAATGTTAAACTTTCCATGAATGTTGTTATTCATGAAAAATGTGAAAAATTGCAATTATTAAAAATTTTATTTATAAAAAGTATTGAGTAATAAGAGAATATGATAATTTGTACAATCATTTTAATTTCATGATGAAATTAGCATAATATAGTCTTGATAGTAATTGAAACATTTTAAAATATATAATGTATATATCCATGATGCAAATTATATCACATTTTAATCAAAATTTTTAAAAATTCCCTACATTCATTCTTATTATAAATGTACTTCTGTTTGTTTCTTTTTTTTTTTTTTTAACAAGATACACATTGTAGAATTTGGTATTTTTGTACATCACAAATTCTCAGAGTTTAGAAAAGACTGCTCCACCCTTGTCTCCAAAGAGGGCCCCTGGATGCTTTACCAATCCAATAATAATACTCCTTGTACAATGGTTGGTCTGAGGACAGGTATATAACCCAATTTAAGCCGATCTGGACATGGTATTCCTTAGACATCAGGGATTATTTCGGAGTGAGTCAATGAACAAATTGGTCCAATTAGAGGGAAGCCTAGGACTTGGGCTTGATGGTCTGGGTAGCTATGTGAGCATGTGAGCTCAAGAACTTTTGTAACACTTGCATGCACTACTATGAGGAAGCTAGCCAGATGATACATCTTAAGACAAAGCAAAGAAGAACTCAGAAAATGGCAGAGAAATGGAGCAGAATCTCTGATGAAGTTATGACTGAAGCCTCTATGTCATGGCCTTTCCAGTATGTGAACCTACATATTTTCAGGTTTTGTGTTTTGTTTGTTTGTTTAGGACACTTTGAGGTGGGATTTTTGTTGTTATCAGTCAAGTATCTACCATATTTCTGTAACTTTCTGTGAGTTTTCACACATACGCAAATTTCAAAATTGACACAGAACTGCAGATTAACATGAATGGCAATCCTGTCAGACTTAATAATGCAATCCTGCAACAGACAGAGATATAGCTAAAGTAGCATATACCTGTTTCGTCATACATATATATTTACACTAAAATTACATTTTAAGTAACTGAAGGAGAAAAGATGCCCCATTGTTTTTAATGGAGTATTTTCTGATTCTTATGAGATTATTATTTTCTTTCCTTAAGTGCTACTGATTCTGCTCAGAGTTGTCATTACCTTTAAAAGAACAAGTTATCAATATTTAAAAAGTCACTTTGCATAAGCAGACACTTTTCTAAAGAAGACATTCATGCAGGCAACAAACATTTTTAAAAAAGCTTAACATTATGATCATTAGAGAAATGCAAATCAAATCACATGAGATATCAAATCATGCCAGTCAGAATGGCGATTATTAAAAAGTCAAGAGATAAGCCAGATGCTGGTAAAGTTGTGGAGAAAAAGGAACACTTTTACACTGTTGGTGGGAATGTAAATTAGTTCAACCATGTGGAAGACAGTGCGGTGATTCCTCAAAAATCTAGAAGCAGAAATATGATTTGACCCAGCAATCCCATTACTGGGTATATATCCAAAGGAATATACATCATTTTATTATAAAGACACATGCACCCATATGTTCACTGCAGCACTATTCACAATAGCAAAGACATGAAATCAACGCAAATGCCTATCAATTATAGACTGGATAAATAAAATGTGGTGTGTATATATATATATATATATATATATATACACACACACACACATATATATATATATACCATGGAATACTATGCAGCCAAAAAAGAAATGAGATCATGTCCTTTGCAGAGACATGGATGGAACTGGAAGCCATTATCCTCAGCAAACTAATGCAGGAACAGAAAAACAAACACCACATGTTCTCACTTATAAGTGGGAACTGAATGATGAGAATACATGGACACATGGTGAGGAACAACACACACTGGAGCCTGTCAGGGAGAAGGGGGAAGGAGAGCATCAGGAAGAATAGCTAATGGATGCTAAGCTTAATACTTACGTGGTAAGTTGATCTGTGCAGCAAATCATCATGGCACACGTTTACCTATGTTAAAAAAACCTGCACATCCTGCACATGTACCCCAGAACTTAACACAAAATAGAAGTTAAAGAATAAAAATGAATAAAAATAATAAATGAGTTCAGGCGTCTGGCACATAAAAAAATTAAAAATTAAACAAAATAAAAAGTAACTTTGTAGAATGAAATTTGCTAGTCACTTACAATGAAAGAATGCTTTGTTCCCCTTTACTATCCATTAGAATTGGGTCACTAAAAAAAAAAAAAAAGTTTTCATTTCCAATTCATGAAAAAGTGAGTGAGTGTGAAACAAAAAAAAGAAAGAGAAAACAGAAATATAATTAGCCAAATATAAATAGCCTTTGGATTATTCACTGCTTTATTTTATCCTTTTGAGAAGGTAATTGGGAACTGATTACATTCTCAGAATTACTAGAGATGCTGCAGATGGCTTTAAAAATATTCTCAAATTAAAAGACAAGTATGTGTGTGTTCTGGCAACAGAAATCATAAAACTTTACTTCATAAACTCACTTAAAAAAAAACTTTTATTTTAGGTTCAGGGGTACATGTGTAGGTTTCTTATACATGTAAACTCATGGCACAGGGGTTTGTTATACTGATTATTTCGTGACCGAGGTGCTAAGCCTAGTACCCAGTCTTTTTTTTTTTTTTTCTCCTCTTCCTTCTTCCACCCTCCACCCTCAGGAAAGCCCCAGTGTCACAAACTCAACCTTATTTTCACTGAGATAATCCAATGAAACATATTTTATTCTATTGAAAAGCTACTTTTTGTAAAAGTTCTCATCCTGAGCATTATATTCTAATAAACAACTAAACATACAAGAAAGAAATGCTCATAATTATAGACTTTCTTCTATAATTTATATATCTTTTATTCATATTATATAAATATTCATACCAAATTATAACATTCAGAATTTTATGAAAACAGATGTAAATGAAATTGTAACTTTATCAAATATTAGACTAGGATGGAGGAAACCTCTTTACTATGTCAGATTCCACTTACTGTAACACAAAACAGGGAAATTGCTCACCATATATTTCTTTAAAAATGGCTGGAATAACATTTGCCATCTACTAGGGTTTCTTTAACAATTACTTAAATCAGACATTTATGTACTGATGAAAATTGTCAGATGCTTTTAAGATAGCTATAATCTACATTTCCAAACCAACTTCATTTTTCCACCTCCTGAGTGTTTCCATAACAGATTTGCATGTGTTGCAATAGAAAAACACATACTGTCTGAGTGCTCTGATGATGTTACTTCTAGAACCTTTCTTGGTATAGCTTGTTTTGACCTAGGACAAATCACTGGAACCATCTGGTCTTTGGCTTCCTCATTTTTAAAAGAGTAGAGGGAAATATTTGGATCTGATGAATGCAAAGAATTTTTTTAAGACTCTAATGCTAAAATGGAATCTTACACGTTGGTTAGTCCCAACAAAGTAAATAACAGAAAGAAAATCTATCTACATATGAGAAATTGCAAAAGGAATAATTTAACTATAATTTAAATTTACTGTCAACATGATTCCATTAAATGACTTTGACTATCACTTTCTCTTTTAGCAAAATAATTTACAAAAACATTTATGAAGGAGAAGATGTGTATATTTTCTTTCTGTTTTTAGGGATAACTGGGTTTTTAATAATTTCCCATATGGTTTTCTAAGGGCAATTTTAAAACTTTGTTTATATATGTGGACCTTCCATCTCAATCTCCCTGTTCCCATTGCATTGGCTGTCTCTCAATTCTTCCAAAATCCATGAGAATCCTTGCCTTAGGTTACTTGCACTTGCTGTTGTATCTGCCTAATAAACTCCTCCTACTAATTATTGCTTGCCTGCATCATTTGGAACACAGTTCAGCTCTCATCCTTTCATTAAATTGTACCTCATTAGTTAGTCTAGCCATCATTGTCTGTTATAGTCTATACTATTATTCCTCAGTATTTATCTTTTCCATGGTTCCTATTCCAAGATAAAATTCCTTTATGTATTTACTTACTCAACCTTGACAAGAATATATATTCTTTCTGTCTTCTTTACTACAGTGCCAAGATCAATCCCTGGCAATAAATCCTATCTTTGTTGAATGAATCGGAAAGTACCTTTGGCCATGTGTAGCCTATAAGCTACATTATTATTAAAATATCAATTTAAAATGTATTCAAACTTAAGCAGTTATGATTACATTACATATTTAAATTGTTTCCATAATTTGACCCATGAATAAGTAACTATTCCTAGTATAGTACATTGTATATACAGTTAAATGGTTACACACATTCTTTTTTTCTCTTAAAGGTTATTTGAATTTTCAGATGGTAACAAGTTTGGAATTGTCTTTTTCTTCAACTATGGACTATATCAAAGTTTATGGGCTACAATTGTCTTTTGGTTTCTGCCAGGCATCAGCATAGCTCATTTGCATGACTGGTATAAAATTTACTTATTCAATGAATGATGCCCAGCTGCTGTACTGTT
Source organism: Macaca mulatta (assembly GCF_049350105.2). Lineage (NCBI taxonomy): Eukaryota > Metazoa > Chordata > Mammalia > Primates > Cercopithecidae > Macaca > Macaca mulatta. The sequence continues at coordinate 61,406,094 of NC_133422.1, forward strand.
CAATCTCTGTAATAATAACTGCAGGGTGACTGACTAACGATAACGGATCTTCTGTCAACTACAAAAGCATGTAAATTAGTAAAATAAATGTTTAGTTGTGTATGTGTGTGCTTGCATGTTGGATTTGGGATGGATTATGCTCTTCAATTTCAATGCAATGCGGCACTCTCTTTATACAATCTGGAGAAAAAATGTGCAGAAAATGACAGTCCATCTTAGGCATGAATCAATAGTCATTATATCCATTCTCTTAGCCATGACTATGACATAAAACTTTATCAATGAATATATTGTCTATATTTAGTAGTGAGGTGTATTAGTCTGTTCTCACACTACTGTAAAGAACTGCCAGAGACTGGGTAATTAATTTTAAAAAAGGTTTAATTGACTCATAGTTCTGCATGGCTGTGGCGGCCTCAGGAAACTTACACTTGTGGTGGAAGGGGAAGCAAACATGTCCTTCTTCACATGGCAGCAATAAGGAAAAGTGCTGATCAAAGGGAGAAAAGACCCTTATAAAACCATCGGATCTCATGAGATTTTACTCACTATCATGAGAACAGCATGGGAGTAACTGGCTTCATGATTCAATTACCTCCCACCATGTCCCTCTCATGACACTTGGGGATAATGAGAACTACAACTCAAGATGAGATTTGGGTGGGGACAGAACCAAACCATATCATAAAGTCTCTGCATCACATCAACCAAAATAGAAACTGAAGCATGTCCTGCATCTTCTTGGCACCCTTATGAATTAATGATCATGACAAAGCAAACACAACTGAATAATCTGTTTTTCACTGGGATATGGAATTCAGTATAACCTGAAGTTCCCTTTAAACTGTGGTATTAGAAATAAGCAAAGTCCAAATATTAGATAGTCCATTTGCACAACTGAAGAGAAGAAGAATTACATAGATATAGCTACTAATTTTATTTAGGAATATAAATTAACTAAACATCTTATTAATATTTCTATAGCAGACTTTCAGTAGTAATTTTCCAATAGATTTTAGGGTACTGAAACCATGATGATTTGAGATGTTTAAAAATAGGTAGCAAAATATTTTCAATCCCACTGTATATTAACCTATATACTGCAACACAAGATGATTTGTTTCATTTTCAATAATTTTTAAAATGTTTAAACATGAAAACAAACACATGACTGAGTAAAATGGAAAAAAATAAACATGCAGAATAGATATAGTGTGATTCCATTATTATAATATCTATGCATATATAATAGATAGGCATATATCATACACATTCCAGATGATGTTTATGATATATTACGTATATCCCAGATAGAAATATTGAGGAAATAATTCAAACTAAACTGTTGAGACTACTTACAAAAATGGCATTTGAGAGGGCAGATATTTGATTTTTAATTTTCAAATGTTAGTTTTACTTAAATTTACTACAATGAATGTGTATGTTTTTATAATTTAAAAGTAAATAAAAATGGCTCTGATTTATATTTTAGATGTTTCCATTTTATTTATTCAATGTATGCTTTGTAATATGTATATTTTGAGCTTCTTGGAAGCATTCAAAATAGAGTTATTTTAACAATTTCAAGGCTAAATAAATGCTGTTATTTTTCTTCAGCATACATGTGAAACATCTATAGAGCTCAGCTTCCCTGCTTGTTTATAAACACTCAGAGGACCCTGGTGTGATCAGTGGCATCATTACATTACTGCTTAATAACACATGCTGTTGATACATTAATTGCTTTATTGACTATTTAAAAAGTTTATGACCTCATCTGCATTCCAGTTTGACCTTGTTTTGCACTTTCTGAGTGAATTGCCACATTCAACAACTTATGTAATATGTATTATACTAATAAATTTATAAAATGAAAAAAGAGAGCTGATAAGCACCTCATTTTTTTAAATCAACTAAGTCATTGTTAGGTAGACTCTATGGTACAGCTTCATGATTAGAAAAGATATTTCAAATTTTTGTAATTTTCTTTTAAATAATAATTACCAGATGAAAAGGATGGGCAGTATTCTCACGGTTTGAAGCAAGGGAAATGGCTCTTAACTTCATACAGATGTCTTATTTGAAAATGACAAATGGATTCAGAATGTGCTCCTTGACACCATAAATAACTGTTCAAAATAATATTTTAAGTGGAAATTTTAATAATTTAGTTTAGTTTTTGTTTTTATTTTTTGAGACAGGGTCTTGGTCTGTTTCCCAGGCTGGAGTGCAGTGCTCAATTATAGCTTATTGGGCTCAATAAGCTCTTGGGCTCAAGTGACCCTCCTGCCTCAGCTTCCCTAGTAGATGGGACTAAAGTGTGTGGTGCTATGGTCAGCCAACATTTGTTTACTTATTGTAGAGACAGGGTCTGACTATATTGCCCAGGCTGTTCCGAAACTCCTGGGTTCAAGTGATACTTGGACCTTGGGAACTTTTATTTGCAAAACCCAAGTAAAATCTTTGCTTCCTAAGAAATGAAAGTTGACTGGGAAATGTTTCTTAGTTAATTGAGGCCATAGAAATTTGGTTAGGATTGCAATATGAAAACTAAATCTTGTATTTTACAGGTAATCTTTTAACACATAGTCTGATGTTTACATAATAAAATATCGCTTTTGGCATGTTTTCCAGTTTCCCTTCCTTTTCTACTCTCAAAACTCTGAGGAAAATGAAAACAACAGCTCCTTAATGCTATTTATCCTCATAAGCACAAAATAGCATGTTTGTGAATTTTACATTCTAAGAGAAGTTGGACAAGGTGTTACATTCCATAGCAGAAAGGATGGCATAGACTTTGGGATATTTATTGAGTTTTCATCATTGGAGAGTATTGCCATATAAGGTTGTGATTGCTTAAATGGTTTAGAAAGTGGACACGCAAAGTGTTTCCCAGATGGAATGTAAATGAAAGAACCTGGAAAGCATGCAAATGAAAGAATGAGGAAATAATTAGTGGAAATTAGAATTTCAGAGTTTGATGCAATAGGGACAGTCATATATTTATTTTTACTGATGAAGAAATGGACGTCTAGAACAATTAGATGACTTGTTCACAGCTTCAGAATTCATAGTTAGTGCAATGGTGATGTGAAACTAAGAGGTCTTGCTGCTCTTTATCCAGGGCGTTATTACTGATTGCAATTACAGAAGACTGTGGAAAGCCAATGAAGACAATCAGACGATGTGCAAAGTTGCTAACACATGAAAGAGATGTAATTTCTTTCATATGCTAGAAATTTCATATTAGAGATATTCATGTTAGAGATATTCACATGCAGCAGACGTGTTTGGAGCACAACATATGCATTAAGCGACAACTGGAACTAACAGAGTCTTAGAGGAGGGTGAGTCTTACGGGTGAGTCTTAGAGGTGAGTCTTAATGGAGTCTTAGAGGAGGGATTTTGGGGGCAGGAATTAAAGATTTACACTCCATTAAAGATTTACACTCCATTCCCAATCATGGTGAATAAGTATTGGAATAAATATTATATATGTTACAAATCATGAATTCATTGTGATTTCAATTAATATAATGTGGAGCAGCTGGGATGTGGAATATTTTAAAAGTCATTTTATAGATGAGTTTATGATTATCACTCATTAAATTAGCTAGAAATATTTTCCACATCTGGCCCACCAAAATCCCCAAACTTATGAAGTTAGAAAGTCACATCACTATTAGGAATAGAAAAGTTCCTTCACACAGAGATTGTAGCCATTAAATGTATTAAAATTTAATTTTATCTTTCCAATGGTTTGCTTCCTATGCTCATACAAATACAATTATTTGAGAAACAGAATAAAATGTATTCCTTATCTAATTTTGTCAAGTAATGAATGTCACTTCTTGATTGTAGAAATAGCACTTTATGAAATTACTCCATGATCTCAAGTCTTTTTTTCACTCAACCTCTTTACCAGGAAGACTCTCATCTCAGCTTCAGCTCTAAATCACTTTATTCATGAATAATGAACTAATGATCCTGTGTACTTGTGAATTATTTTAGATATCTAAATTATTGTTAAAATTTACATTCTCACTTTATGTGACAGAATGTCTAATTGAATAGGCACTTGGTATAGCAGCCACTTCCTCAGACTCTCAGAGAATATTAAAGAACAGAGTGAGGTATTAGCAAAACGGGAACAAAAAATTCAACAAAAAGGGATATTTCCTCAGATTAACAGCATTTTTACCTGCACTGTAGAACAATTAAGAATTACTATTCTGCTAAATGCCTAGGCCATTTTCTTAGAAGAAACAAATAAGCACTCTGTAATAGCGCATTTCAAAGACAGGTAATAAAATTTTCAGGCCATAGCAGTATAATAAATGTATCATTAACTTTTTGTAACTAATAAAGATATTTAAGATGCAAGAAAAAGTGTTTTGGGTTTCTTTGTTTTGTTTTTCTGTAATTATCTGCAAAATTTTTAAAGGCTTAGCAAATTTTAATAATAGTCCAGTGAATGACCCCATTAATCTAAAGGCTAAACTGGATGAAGCCTAAATAACCATCTTGTATGTCTTTATATCTTGAGTGGTAAACCAAATAAAGTTCTACAACTTGGAATATTTTAAACAATCACAAGCAACAAACTCCAAGCATTAGCTATGCCTGGATTGGTGAAAACTTGAGTGACAGTAATTGTTAATGCAGTTCATCATCTCTCTCTCTTTCTTTCTCTCAAAATAATATAACATTTTTCATATTCTAAAAGAATATATTAAGCAAATATAAGAACCTACATATACATACACATATAGGTTAGGTTCTTACATTTGCTTAATATAACAGATCCTTTTTTATATATAAAATAAATCATTAAATCATATTATTGTATATACTCATATATACAGAATATATATATCTTTTTATATATAAAAGACATATAATATATAAAATATATACATATATACACATATATAAGCATATACATAAATATACGTATATATAAAATTCAGTGACAAACAAAATTGATAGCAATTTCTCACTTCACAGATGCACATCTCTGAAGAGGGTAAAGTAGATGTTGCCACACAGAATTTCTAGTAATACTAAGATTTATGTTTACTTAATTTGATGTAATCATCATCCAGCATATAATCAATATATTTCCATCTTCCAGCTCCTACTTATCCAAATTTTTGACAAAAATGTTCCATGTTGTTTATAACACATAAGTTTGTCTAGTCAACAATATGCTTACTACATAAAATATCCATGAAAATAGGACCTGAGCATTATCTCTCCATCAAGTTTGGTTTCCTTGTTATTGTTTAATGTTAATTTTCTTTTCCAGAAGGCTCATCTGAATATATTTTTAATATTAGGGTTTTTTCTTTAAAGGACCTCCTTGACTCCAGCTTGCCAGTTATACATCTCATCTGGACCAGAGTTGGTAATATATTTTCTTGTTATTTTTCTGTGAGACAGTGTCCTGAATCTGTCAACAGTCCATAACTTATCTCTATATATAACAGAATTAAGAGGGAGCTCCAAGACATCAGCAGGTGTAAGCTCAATTTTGTTAGATCAATCCAATACTATCTAAAAACTATAAATAGAGAAGAGTAGATGAGACACATTTTTTTTCCATTGTCCAGTGGACAAGAGCAAGGCTAGGAGACATTATAAAGTAATTGATCATGTATGTCAAGACCAAGAATATATGAATTATATAGCCTTACCAAAATTAACTGTCTCCTATATATGTTACCAAAAGGTTACAAAATAAGAAAAAATACATATTAAAGAATCATGAGAGACCTCAAAATAAAATTACTTTCTCCAGTTACATAATATTTTTGAAAGCATAATTTTGATTTCTTTATATACAGAATCCTTTATTAATTCAGTTTTCTTCAAATTTGACTTATACATTGCAATTTCATTTGATTACTTTTTAATTCCATTAACATTTTCACCTGAACTCAAGCCTGAAAAATAATTTTGAATGAAAATTTAGAATGAAGTTGATGTGAAAACAAACAAACAGAACCCGAAGCAAAATGAATTCTGTATTTCAGAAGTAAAGCATGCTTTTCATAAAGGAAATAAAATATTTTCCTCCAGGGAAAATAATAGTGTTTCAATGAAAGATACTAATAAATTTCACTAGCATAAATATAAATGGAAACAAGAAAAAGAGGTAATATAAAAATCATAGTACATATTCAAGATATTAAGAGAAGTCTCATGCATTAATATTTAGGAAGGTAGATAAAGATAGATTATCATGTTTAAGTATATATATATTTTTAATTTAAGATCATATTCTTCCAATTTGGTGGTAGTTTTAAGTTTGTATTTGATAAACGGTGTTTTGTCTAATGCTGCAATGAAAGGCAGTTTCATATAGTCCAGATTTTTTGATAAATATATTAGGATAATGACCAGTAACCTCTACATAATGTTTTCTGACTGTTGACCTAGCATTGAGAAGATTATAACCAGAGGATTCTGGCAGAAGAAAGGCAGAAAATATTCCCTTAGAAAAACAAATGTTTTGATCATCTCTACTGATAGATGCACTCTTCAAATATTTTCTGAGTACTTACTGTGTTTTACATCTATGCTAGCGGTGAGAGTACAGTGGAGGTAAGGTACTGCCACTCTGTCAAGAACTGGCTATGGATCTAACATACTGGGGAAACCACCCACTCCAGCAGAATGATGCAACTTGAAATTCATACCAAGTCTTCAGAAAACCTGTTTGCTTTCCTTGGCAGTGCACCAGCCTGACTCCATCTAAACAATGGTCTTCTCTTTAACTCCTGTTCCTCTTTTGTGATATTAATTCATTTATTCTTTAATATATGTCAACACACTTCTGTTGGAACAGGAGCTCTTTTAATTTTGGAGCTCTTTTTAATTTGTTTCCACTTCACAATTCCCTGACATTCTTAGATAATTATAATGGTTGGTAAAAAAAGAAATATATATATATATATATATATTTATATATATATATATAGGCTAATTGATTACTTATTTCAGATATAAAACTCTGAACAAGTTTGAACTAGTCACACCAACAAACTGAACTGATAAAAATGCCTGCCTTAGAAGACAAAAAGTAGCACAGAAGAGAAAACAGGCCACAGAATTTCCTCATTAAGGATCTTCTAGGGCCAGAGTATATCATATTATTGTCTATCAGTTGTCTTTATTAGCATGTAATTCAGAGATAAAGAATGAAAGTGTTTCATCACTTTAAGCTCTGACTCCTAAAAAAAAAAAAAAAAAAAGATCCTCCTTAAAAAATATAAATGATCCTGAATAGACTACATCTGAGATGTAAAATAGCAGCAAAGAAGAAAACATGTCTGGCCATAGCATAAATGAAGGAAATGTTTAACATTAAAGTTAAGACAATAAAGTTTAAATTTCCCATGAAATGAACTCTAGAGGGGACAACAAATAATTTGCAATCTTCATGAAATGACTCGTCTGATGAAACAGAAGTATTGCTAACACTAGTTATCATTTGAGTGATTACACAGAAACACTTAGTTTTTATGTCATGGAATACATACTCACCATTTATGAAATATATATTTTAAAGAACAAATGAACACATTAAATTTAAAAATAATTAACCAAGAAAATGGTTGTATTTATTTTCCTGAATTTACCTTATGCTTACTTGGGATACTGAATATGAAAACGTGACATCAATAATTCTAACTTCCTAAAAAAATTTGCTGCTTGTAAGAGTAATCATTTCAGAAAGCAAAATTATTAGTATGATGATAAAATAAATGAAAAGAACTTGGGTAGCTTCTCTGCTGTTTACCTGAGGCTTCTCATTTACTTCGAAGGAACAGGGAGTGGGGAGGCTGAATTAGTGGACCTTCCTACCAATTTGCACAAGGATGATAAATAGAGAAAAAGATTCAAAGTTTTGGCCACTATCTTACTATTTACTATTTACTTCATCCTCCTCACACCTTGGTTTAAAATCCAGGACAGGCACATAAAAGCTAACAAGGGTGGGAGCAAAGCAATCAATGAGTGAATAAGCTGTGAAATAATCTGGTAGGAATCCTGATTTAGAAAATCATTTTTTTTGAAATTATGTATTTTATAATAAGATATGTAAAATAGTTTCAATGACTTGAGATAAATGGGATCAGAATTCCATAATCATTCAATTATATTAAGTCCCTTTAGTAGCTAGAGGGAAATTGGATTTGCTGAGTGACTGATTGATTGATTGTGTATGGCATTTGCATCAGCCGAGATCTAGTTGGGAATATAGAGAGCACGTTAGTTGTTTAAACAGAGAGAATTTAACATGGGGAATTGTTAATTGATGGAGGAGTAAGGGTACAAATAAAAAGTGAGAAAAGTAAAGAAAGTAAAAGGATACTGATGTAGCCTAGCAATGAAAAATTGCGAGAAAAACTAGAATACCTGTATAGCTTAGGAAACAAAAGGAAAGGATTCGGGGTTATCAGAAACTAAAAGTCTGGCAGAGAGCCCTATGGAATTAGGACTCAGCCTTCTGCAGAGAGGAAACTGACTGGCCACTCTTGGTAACTCCAAGGGGTAGTGATGAGACTAATTCCAGGAATGCAAAAAAGAAACCAAGAAACTGACACTGCAACCAGAAAATGGCTGCTGCCAGGATGAAGTGCCATTGCTGCGGCAACCCTGAAAGGAATGGCTTGCAAAGCCGGACGCAGTAGCTCCCCTCTCCCCAGCCATTCGGTCTCCCTCTAGCGTGCCCTACTGGCCAAACTTAGTAAGAAGCCAGATGGCAAAGCGGATATGCAGAGTGCGGAGACTAGACCGGGAATCACAAAGCTGGTGGGTTTGGAGCTGAAAGATAACAGCTTAAAAACTGACACTGACGTTTAATTAAGGAAATTAAGATGTGATAACTGATAAGAATTCTTTCATTCTAAATCAGAATATTATTCTGTGGAAAAAACAAGCTAAGGTACTGACTCCAGAAATAGCGCTGAGCCTGCCCAGAGACTAGATGGTTGGGGACTTCTGGAAGCAACAGAAAAGATGAAAATGTTCAAAGCACAATTTTGTCATCAGATCTCCTTTTTTGAGTCTCCTTTGAAAAGAATCACTTCCTCGGTGATTCAGTGACATTGTCTATAAAACTATACTGACTTTTTACCCTACTCAATGCTATATATAAATATAAGCCAAAACCACATAGGACCTGGCTATATTTGGTATGCCTCATCTATCATGGATAGTTAATTTGTGCATTCATCTTTTAAAACTAATAATGAATTTCTGAAACCTTTTAAACGGGCTTAAGTTTTGTAATCCATTTACTGAACATGCCTGCAATGAAAAATTAATTATTAAACAAGAGCTTTGGGAGGACATCAGCAGCCTTGTCACCCACGCACTTGATTGATAACATGTCAGTTTCCAGACCACGGAGGGTGCTGACAACTCTCAAATTTAAACCCGGAAGGGTAATGTTAAGCATGTCATGGCATAAGTCACATTTTTAAATTATTTTTTATTAAATGTTAGATAGAATAAATCCATCCATGCCTCTCAAACTCAGCCTGATTAAATGAGCTGGCACTCTTTCAAATGTAAAGCATGGTTATGGCTTCTCAAGGGCATCGGAAACGCTGAAGCGTAAGACACGGTAAATACAAAAGGCAAAAGAGGTGGACAGTGATATATTCACAAGCACCATGGGCAAAGTGAGGTTTTTGAAAATGCTGAGGCTAACAAAACAAGGGCAGCACGGTCCCCAAATTGGTAAATGCACCTGCAGTGAGAGACTCTGCTTGAGTGCTGGTACATAAAAGTGTCCACCACTAAGGGGAAAAAAACAACAAGTAACAACAACAAAACCCTAAGAAACAGAAAGGAAGAGCTGTAACCAATTTTCAAACCCTAAGTTTTGAGGTTGGGTTAGGAAGTTAGAATTGTTCCATGTTTGTGTCAGTTCTACCCTTTACTTTCACAAAGTTAAGATGGTTTTCTGTGACTATAAAAAAAGAAAAGAACATCTGTTATAGTGTGTCTTCCTGTAGCAAAGACTACTACTTCTTGAGTTTTTCTTCTTTCAGGCAAAGCTCAATCTCACTCTATAAAATGATTGAAAAATTATATATATCAAATATACTCAAACAGTTCAGAGAGAACATATCATCTGCATTACTGCTGTCTAAAAATCCTCTGATATACTAAATTCAAATTAAAAGAACCTAAATGAAGAAAAGAATAATTTACTTAGACCCAACTGGGTCACAATATTTGAAAAATGATACAAATTATTTTCACTGTATATTATGTGTTAGCGTATTCACTTCATTTATTTTTTTTTCAATAATTATTTGCAATTAACTGGGCTGATGGGCTAAACTCTCCGGAAGATACAAATATGTGAACAACACTGTCTAGTCTTGCATAGCTTTGTATTTAATGGGAAAATACAATAAAGGAAAATGTTCTGTCTTATCCAAGAGACACAAGGAAAGTGCTATGTAAACTGAAGCTTGGGTTCTCAGAGGAGGTTTCATTAAGAGAGTATCTTACCAGCAGGACATTTTACTGAATGTTACTATTTTTTGAGGTAGTTGGAGTACATTGGTGAATAGTTACCACTCTCTGATCTTGTGAAGCTTGTATTCTAGTGAGTATAGGCAAATAATATTCAATACACAGTAATAAATATGTTATATGACATATCAGAACATTAGTGTTAAAAAAAAGAGAGAAAGCACAGGATAGTTGGGATTCTGAGTTCTTCATGCTGGGAATAAGTGATTATAGTTTTAATTAGGGTGGGTGAGATGGGCCTCACTGAGAAAGAGACATTTGAAAAAAGATTCTACTACATTCTTTCAACTTTTAAACTAAATAAATTTAACTGTTAAAGGAATAAGTAACTTGATATGTGAAGAATTTTAATAAGCATTGCTAGTGTGAGAGTGTTTTAAGAAAGGAAATAGCATCAACATTATAAATTAAGTTTATGTTTATGCTCAGAGCCTAGTACCAAACTGATATAGAGTAAGCACACAGAAATATTTACTGAATACATGTACAAATAAACTGATAGTATTATGAAATCCCCGAATGAATGTGACCAAATGTGAATAGTCCTATTTGGCTAGCAAGTGTCTGGTTTCTTGCAGAATCATGAAAGGAAAAGCTAACGAGTTAGGTCAAGACCTTATTCCAAATGGAAAGTTAAAGGATTTTATAGAAAATTCAGTATAGAATTGAAAACTAAGTGTTCAGCATCAAGGAAGAAAAGAACAGAGAAAAAGTTGACAGGAATAGCATTGTGCTTTGAAGTAGTGGTTAAGTTTGATTAGATATGAAAGACACTGGAAATGTGGGAGGTGATTATTAGACTCCTAAATATTCCTTTCAAGAGATAACACAGACTTAAGGTAGGATTATTATATTGGAACTTGAAAACTGGGCTATATCCAAAATAAACTTATCCATTCATTCACTGAATCTTTTATCTAGGAAGTGTGTTCATTCATTCGCATTGCTATAAAGGAATACCTGAGGCTGGGTAATTCATAACGAAAAGAGGTTTATCTGGCTCATGGTTCTACAGACTGGACAAGCAGCATGGTCTGGCATCTACCTCTGGTGAGGGCCTCAGGAAACTTACAATTATAGCAGAAGGTGGTGGGAAGCCAACATATCACATGGCAAGAGCAGGAGCAAGAAAGGGAGGGATAAGGTGCCAGGCTCTTTTAAGCAACCAAATCCTGTGTGAATTCAGAGAGGGAGAAGTCATTACCAGGAGGACAGCACCAAGCCATTCATGAGGGATGCGCTCCTAAGACTCAGACACCTCCCATTAGGCTCACCACCAACACTGGAGGGCATCTTTCTTTCTGTTTGTTTGTTTGTTTTGAGACAGAGTCTCACTCTGTTGCCCAGGCTGGAGTGCAGTGGTGCAATCTCAGCTCACTGCAACCTCCACCTCCCGGCTTCAAGCAATTCTCCTGCCTCAGCCTCCCAAGTAGCTGGGACTACAGGCAGATGTCACCTATGCTTAGCTAATTTTTGTATTTTTAGTAGAGACAGGGTTTCACCATGTTGGTCAGACTGGTCTTGATCTTTTGATATCATGATCCACCTGCCTTGGTCTCCCAAAGAGCTGGGATTACAGGTGTCAGCCATCGCTCCTGGCCTGGAGGCCATATTTCAACATGAGATTTAGAGGGAACAAAACTACCAAACCATATCAGGATGAAAAGAAAGAAAAAATAAAAATTCTGGGCCCAGTTACATGCAACACTAGAATAGAGTGAGGATGAAACCTGTCAGTTTGTGTTTGTTTAATTCTCATAGCACTCACAATGCAATCATAAAGACATATAGGTGCAGACTGTGATTGTTGATATTATACAATGAGTGTGCAAAGTGATATGAGAAATTTTTATATGAAAAATTGCCTAAGTTGGACACCCATTTGGGCCTTCAGGGTAAATAATGATTAATCCAGTTTAGAGAGTGGCAATAGTGTCAAGTGAGAAGAGAATGTGCCAGGGCCCGAGGGACAAATAAAGGAGCTTAGAAGAGGGCAGGAATAGCAAGGAGATGATAATCTGGAGATTGTTGGTTTAAGGAGTTCTTGGAATTGAAGAAAATTAACAGCAATGTGTCAACCAATAGAGTTGTTTTTTGTGAAACTCCATAAATGGTTCTTCAACTACCACACATGCCAAGAACTAGTAGTTTTAAAATATCTATCTATAGCTCTGCTCACTCTTCTGAGTTCTGTACTCTCACAATCCTACTGCCTATTGTGATTCCAACCTGTGTGTGTGTGTATATATATGTCATTCAGATCAATATATTCCCAAATTAAACCTATACATCTCCCCTACTTCCTTAAACTTCCTTTCCCCCTTTTTACTTAGTTGGTGAAAGAAACCAAGTTTTAATCTCAGCAGTTGCCAAAATAAAAGACAACATAATTCAAGCATGGTTGACTTCTCCCTCTTCCTCATAGTTAGCCAGGTCCACTTCTACTCACACATTCCTGCCAGTGGTCTCTGCAATATCTCTTATAACCAGCCCTTACACTCAATTATCAGTTTAGTTTCCCATCAATCTTCCACTCAGACTGTTGTAATTAAATTCTAATTATTCTTCTTTCCTTTATTCCTTGTTGTTCAATTCATTCTTTCTACTGCTCCCCATGCAGTCTCTACACAATGAAAAAGTCACAAAATGTCATATTGAAAGGTGATAATGTGCTAGCAGCCCTCACTCTCAGTGCCTCCTCAACCTCCGTGTCCACTCTGGTGGCACTTGAGGAGTCCTTCAGTCCTTCATGGCACTGTGGGAGCTCCTCTCTGGGCTGGCCGAGGCCGGAGCTGGCTCCCTCTGCTTGCGGGGTGGTGTGGAGGGAGAGGCGTGGGCAGAAACTGGGGCTGCCACCACGCTCACGGTCCAGCGTGAGTTCTGGTGGGCACCGCACTCAGAGCAGACAGCGGGTGCCCCTGGCCCAGGGCAGCGAGGGGATCAGCACCAGGGCCAGCAGTTGTGGCGGGTATGCCAGGTCCCCCAGCAGTACTGGCCCACCTGTGCTGCACCAGAGTTCTCACAGGGCCTCAGCTGCTTCCCCGCAGAACAGGGCTCCGGACCTGCAGCCTGGCCATGCCCCAACCCCAACCCCAACCCCTCCCTCTCGCCCCTCCCCACGGTGGGCTCTCTCTCCGCCGAGCCTCCCCACTGCTTGGGCTGAGGAGTATGGGGGCACGGAGCAGTACTAGCAGGCAGTCTCTGACCATGGCCCCGGTGCAATATGCACTGGGTGAAACCACCTGGGCTCCTGAGTCTAGTGGGGACTTGGAAAACTTTTATGTCTAGCTAAGGGATTGTAAATACACCAATCAACTCTCTGTAAAACAGACCAATCAGCTCTCTGTAAAACGGACCAATCAGCTCTCTGTAAAATAGACCAATCAGCTTTCTGTGAAATGGACCAATCAGCAGGATGTGGGTGGGGCCAGATAAAGGAATAAAAGCAGACTGCCCCACCTAGCCAGCCGTAACGCGCTGCAGTCCCATTGTGTTGTGTGGAAGTGGTACTATTTCAGTCTTTACAATAAATTTTGGCGATGCTCACACTTTGGGTCCACACTGCTTATAAAAGCTGTAACACTGACCGGGAAGGTTTGCAGCTTCACTGCTGAAGCCAGTGAGACCACGAACCGACCGGGAAGAAAGAACAAATGCAGACACGCTGCTTTTAAGAGCTTAACGCTCTTCTCAAAGGTCTGCAGCTACACTCCTGTCAGGGAGACCGCTAACCCACCAGAAGGAAGACGCTCCAGACCCATCTGAATGTCTGAAGGAACAAACTCTGGACACACCATCTTTAAAAACTGTAATACCGTGAGGGTCCAAGGCTTCATTTTTGAAGTCAGTGAGACCAAGAATCCACCAACTGTGACAATATTATTAAGGCTCAATTAAAAAAAAAATTAAAGAGCAACAAGTCAATTGTTGCTTAAGTCAACTGTTAACTATAAATGTAATCCAAGATAAACCACCAACTCCTTTGAAGTGCCTGGAGTCCTTTGCCATCAAAATCAGCTTTCTGTCCATGGTGTAATAATAGTTATTTCCCTAGCCAATCCTTTAGAACATCTTGCTTCCCAAGCAGATTGGGTTCTTGCCTACCTCTCTGCCTGTGCTCAGATTGTATATTTTATTCATTTGTACTCAGTCTCACAAACACATACTTCTGCTTCAAGGCCAGGTTAAAATGTCATTTAATCTCTAAATTCAATTAATTCGGTCTGAAATGTCAGGCAAAGTCGAGGTACAGGTTTCAGTCAGCAGCAAATAGAAATATTGATAATAGATGACAGTAGAAAAGGAAGATCCCTTAAAGAGGCGAAGAGGAGCAAACTCAATTATAGTTCTAAGGAGTATACTTCAAGGTTCTACATTCTCTGAACTTTTAAACTAAATATTAGGTTTCATACTGATAAACTAAATATATTTAACTGTTTAAGGAATAAATTTTTATACAGTTAAATATATTTAATTGTTAAAGGAATAGGTAACTTGACATCATTCCTATTCATGTTTCTGGGAAAATACATTTCACAAATAATAGAATCAATGTTTCTTTGTGCAGCAAGAAACTAATACCATTCTTAACTTCTATCCATGCCAAAAAGGGGATTTCCAGATTAATTCATGACCAAGTGATTATATTCACAGTACTTTAAAATAGTGTAAAGCTAAGAAACAAATACCAAAATATTTTCTTCTGTTTTAAAATATTTCTCTCCTGATCCTTTCAAAGTGCTAAAGTCATTTATGGAAAATATTTATTGGTATTTTTTGACTTGCATGTATCAAATACTTGGGTCTATCAGATTTATAAGTATTTATTTACGAAATGGTAGATGAGGAATAGCAATTACAACTACCCACATTTCATAAAAGAGTAAACCAATACTTAGAAAGCCAAACTATCTTGCCAAAGTGACGTAGCTAATAAATTCAACACACAAATAAGTGTGTCTGATTCAAATGTTTATTTTCCAACTAGAGAGCCCATAAGCTTAATTTTATAACAACTTACATAAATAAAAGCGGAGATTTGATGTTTAAGATCCAAATAGTTACTGTGCTTCTATTGACAACATTAGTGTTTAATATAAAACAGCAAACTAATTTTAAAACTGAATTCAACACTTAAAAATTGTGTCTTGAAAGTTTTAAGAATTATGTCCTCGAAAATGATGTCACCAGTTGTAAAGGGGCAATAATAGGGAGCTATGCCATGCTGCAGGGAATCCCAAGTTTTAGTTTGTTACTTTCTCACTACTTACAAAACAAGGGTAGAGAGAAATCCCAATAAGGGAAAAGTACTGGCTTGTTCCCTGCCTGGCGTGGTCTGAGAATGCTCTTGGTACAGCATTCTAAGTACCTAGGAGAGAATGTCAATCCCCTTGGTTTAATTAGGACCAGTGTTGTTTGGCTGTGACTGAAAGCTAGAGAGAGGACAACATGGGAGCTAAGAGACAACAGGAACAGACGGGGCTGTGTATGCTTAGTGGGGCAGAGAGGACGGCAGAGTCCCCCAAGGTAACAGTGAATCCCAGGTACCCTGCTTAAGAGCAGAACCTTGAGGAGGCCATCTTTGTCACTCCCAAACTTGGATATATTAGCTCTATTAGGCTTCTTTAGCTTTTACTTCTTTCTTGCCTTGTTTTAATTTCTACCAGTACAGATAACTACACGGCAGAAAACTTGTAAGAATTTAGTCTTGCTCAGGAAGATTTTCAGCTTATTGATGGTTCCTCACAGTTCCTGTCCAAAAATGTAGGTTTCTGCTGTACTGAGTCATTTGTTAAATAAATATTTATTATGTGAAATAATACCAAGAAATGTGCTCCTTGTTTTCAGAAAGAGTTACAGCCACACTAGTTATATAACAAGTAAGCTAGTTAGATTCTCTTGTGGAATGTCTTTATCTTCAGATTTTCCTTGGGGTGAAAAATTTAAAAGACTTAAAATGTTTGGTTTTATGTAAAGCCACACCATTAATTGTTAAAACATAGAAAGCAGAGTAATTATTAAGAAAAATATTTTACTAAAATTTTAATTTTTTATGTCAATAACCTCGCTATTAAACAGATATTTACTAAGGATATTAAAGCTTCTTATATAAAATCATAAGCTAGTCAATAACTTCCTAATTAAACTCAAATTTAAAAATAGATACAATGATGTTCTCAAAATTTATATTAAAATGCTTATGCTTATAATCTAGACATATACATGATATTGTATTTTATACTGTTAGAATGGTAATCAAATGTGTTCAAGTCTGAATTTTTAAATTTATTAAGTCTGTCCTAAAAGTCATTATTCTGTTTTAAAATTAATTTTACAATTAATCAAGAGTCTAAGAATTAAATCTTTGCATTTCTCGTTTCTCTTTTTTAAGAAGATGGAAAAACCCTCACCAATTTTTAGAGATCAACAATGATCACTGTTTTGTTTCCAGACGGGACTAGTGATGTGCTAAATCTAATTTTTCAGAACTTCGCTTTCACCAAAATAAAGTTATTCTTCCTGAGAATTTAATCTTCTATGGACTTCTTCTTTTTTGTGTGTATTTGCCATCCAACTCTACTTTTAATTAACAGTTTTATTTTGGTATTTTTGTCTCTAATTTAAAATATAATAAATTGTGTTCAAAATGCTATTGATCCATCCATTAATTATCAAGCTATCTGATCTAGTTCTTTCATTTTCTAGTTCTTTAATATCAATTACTAGTTTTTTTTTGTTTTTTTGTTTTTCCAGCCATCTATGTTTTGGGCCTTTCTGTACTCCCTGTGTGTACATAGAGGCTTTTTTTTTTATTTGTTTGTTTGTTTTTAATGTTAAATGTAGAAATCAGATTTAGACAGAGATGATTTTAATGGAGCCACTAATCAGTTTATGAAACCACCTTGACCTTTACCAGACCCAATTTCCTCAGTCTCCCAAACTGATTGACCTGGTTTATTTAAGGAGCTTTCTCACAATTTTAAGTGTATACACATACACATATGCATACACATACACATACACATACACATACACATACATGGTAAGTGTATATGATTTAGAAATTCATTGTACAGAGCAAACATACTAATTAAAGTATTAAGTTATATATCAAAATCGAATTTACAAATAACTACCTTGCAACAAGCTCTTATCTGATTACCAAAAAGCCATTTTATATATAAAAAAATACATTCTGGCCCTTTACATTGGGCTTTGAGCAACTGTAAGTAATGGTAAAAAGAAAAAAAAAATTCATCTCCTTATTCCATAGTATGCTTATTATTAACATGTATTGTTATCACATTGTTTTAAGGAATTATAATGACACAAGTTTACTTTCACATTTCACTTTTTTATTCTATGTGAGGATATCTACACAAGATATGTTTCTTAATATTAATCAGCCCTTGATGGATACACATATTATTAGATAGATATAGCATTTCCAGACTTTGAATGTACCTGGCAACATCACATCCAACAACTTAAATGAAGATGAAAAGAGAACCAACATAGTATGAAGCAGGAACTTTTATTACTTCATGCACTGCCAAGGAGCCTGTCCCGTTGCAAAATTATTCGTGATACACTCAAGATGTTTTACTCTCTAGTCTATTCATTATAACTACAAAATTAAATAACACTTTACAGGAACTCTTTTAGTGATTGCTCCTCATTATTATAGATAGCACAGGAAGTAAGAGTCTTTATTTTAAAAAATAGTCTCTTTAAAAGGTATATCTGTCACAAGTTCTCTATCCTGCTAGTCTTTAGGGAAGGCAGATGGATGTGCCCATTCCCGTGTGCAGGGGAAATGTAACAGACCTGACCGAGCCTCTGATAAATCTTCTCTATAGTCCCGTTAGTTTTGATGAAGTTCTTTGAGAAACTGAGAAGAGTAAAATGCCTGTGAAAAACGTCCCTATTCTGTAGTGTGGTGTTATCAGGACCCTGATTTATTTACTAGAAGGCATTCGGTCACAGAGGTAAAAAGTAACTTTTTTTTTCTTTGTTATATACATTGCTTAGTGCAAACATATGGTTAAAAGCCTAGCTATAGATGGAAAGAATTTTCACAATATAATACATTATCAGATTCCTTTAAAATATTCCCACAAAATATTTGCTTCTTAAATTTTTTAAAAAATGAAATTTATAGGACGGTTGTGGTGGCTTGCATCTGTAATCCCAACACTTTGGGAGGCCCAGGAGGGCGGATCACATGAGGTCAGGAGTTCGAGATCAGCCTGGCCAACAAGGCGAAACCCTGTCTCCATTAAAATCCAAAAATTAGCCGGGCATAGTGGCAGGTGCCTGTAATCCCAGCTACTCAGGAGGCTGAGGCAGGAGAATCACTTGAACCTGGGAGACAGAAGTTGCAGTGAGCTGAGATTGTGCCATTGGACTTCAGCCTCGGTGACAGAGACTCCATCTCAAAAAAGAAAGAGAGAGAGACAGAGAGAGAGAGAGAGAGAGAAAAGAAATTTATAGCATGCATTTTTGTTGTAACATATTTCAAAATAAATATGTTTTAAAATGTTGGCAGTAAGCAATACAGTATGGGCTTCCATGGAGTCCAGGTTGGAATCCAGCTTTTTTCACTTGGGAAAATGTGTGAGTTTGGACATGTTTCTTGAATTGTGCTTCAATTTTCTTAGCAGAAAGTAGATAAAGAAACAGTTTCAAATTTATGGGATTTGGGGAATGATTAAATGAGATATTTTATTTAAGCCTCTTGTTATTCCTGACAAATAATAATAAATAAATGCTTTAGCTACTATTATCAGCATTGTCCAACCAATCTTTGGATTTTTCTCTAACTTTAAAGGACAAAGGTGACTATTTTGAAGTGGTCTACCTAGCAATAAATATTCCTTTCCAAATTATTTTTGTGATCTTTCTCCTCCTCTCTGTAATTGAGCTTATATAAAAGTGAAGTCCCCTTTGTAAAGAGGAGAACATAGGAGAAAGAGAACAGATACTGTGTTCCAAGTGTTTTCTATTAAAAACTATCAAGAGAGGAGAGGAATGCTCAAAAATTAAAGCATCTCAAAAATAGAAGATTTCCATTCCCAAAACTCTGATCTCTTAAAAAAAAAAAAAAAGTTGTAGGAAGAGGAGTAGGGAAGATAAGTTGTTTGGTGAAGTCAGGGGATTTTCTTTTATTATTTTAGTTCGCTTTAAATCATTGGCCATTCATTTTGAAGATTTAGGTAAGTTTGCTGGGCTAGCAACTTACTATATAAAAACAGAGCTAAGTAGGATTTTCTATGCAACAATTTCAGGTAATACATATTACTTTGTCATTAGAACTCATTCCCCTCACACAGACACACAGAAACACAAAAATGCACACACACACTTACACTTTAAAACTTTAGGAATACCTTTCACTTTCCCCAAACATTCCATGTATGCCCACTATGTTTGACATCCCATGTCCTTGCCAGTAAACTGATCTTAAGGTCCTTGTGCCTCCTACAGTGGCAATTATACTAAATTAAACCATAATAATGGCAATGCACACATTTTACATATCTTTCACAAATAATATGCTTATTTCTAATTTCCAAAGTAAAGAAATGCATTTAGCTAGGTAATAGATGGTGACTGCATTCTCTCAGTGAGAGCAAAGTATGAGTAAGGTGTTTTGATATTCTTTTAATAACATAATTCTGCTTATTTCATAGGTATTTAGTCCTGCCCTATAGCCAGAATGACCTTAGACAGAATGGCCTTTTTAGATGATTAATGTAAAAAGCAGTAGTAGGCATCATTACATAACAGTATAAAAATTGGATCTTTTAGGCCGGGTGCGGTGGCTCACGCCTGTAATCCCAACACTTTGGGAGGCCGAGGTGGGTGGATTACGAGGTCAGGAGACTGACACCATCCTGGCTAACACGATGAAACCCCATCTCCACTAAAAATACAAAAAAATTAGCCGGGCGTGGTGGCGGGCGCCTGTAGTCCCAGCTACTCGGGAGGTTGAGGCAGGAGAATGGCGTGAACCCAGGAGATAGATTTTGCAGTGAGCCGAGATCGCGCCACTACAGTACAGTCCAGAGCAAGACTCTGTCTCAAAAAAAAAAAAAAAAAAAAAAAAAAAGGATCTTATAAAATACAAAACCGGAATAGAAATGGAAGAGGCTTCTCTGGTAATCTAGGTCATTGGTTCTGAATCTTGGCTGCAATTGTCAGAATTACCCGAATAAGGTATCAAAAATACTGATTCCCAAGTCTCAATCCATAAAGATTTGGTTGGTTAGATCTGGAAATAAGTATTTGTAGTCATATCTCTGGCGATTTTCTGCAGTCCCTTTCACACAGGTCGTTGGACCATAACTTAGAACTCAGTGACCCAGAAGAAGAAGGCAGATCGGTGACGGAATATATTTAAAAACACAGAGATGTTTTGGCTTTTTAAGTTGAATTAAGGTCATTTATTCTAAAAAGTGTCTCTTATGAGTACTTATTTGGATGTAATTTTCATTTGTTTAGTTCCTATTATGTAGTGAGCATTACTACATTTAATATCATATTTGATTATTATATCTAATATATTGCTATATAGTATATATTTCAATGAGATATAAGTGACTTTTTTATACAAATCCCTTAATTACAATTTCATAACTTATTTATACATTGAAAGGAAAATATAACTTCAAATATTTTTGCAAACATAGAATTCCATTTTAAAGGGAAATGATATAATTTCAAAGGGAAAATACTTTTTTAAAGAACAAAAATTGATCTAAGCCTAATTTGTCATCCAACGTCAACATCCAAAGTATTTGCATATACTAATGCTTCACCATTAGTACCAGTGTGTGAACATATTGCCTTGAAAAACTCCAGAGAGTATCAAAACTTATTCTGGATTTTTTTTCTGGAAAATTGTCCTATGTATACAACAGTAGAAAGATCTATTCTCCAAAACTTCCCAAACAGCAGTACTTAAGGGTTGAAATAGCTAAAAATATTTTAGAACATTGGTTCATTGTTATGGCATTGAATATTGTACCAAAATAATTGTAAAAATGTAAGACATAATTATAAATATGAAAAGATAAAATTTTGAGTAAAAAAATACAAATAGGTTCCATATAGGAAGCTAGTAAATCTGTTAATACATTTATGTATGAGTATAAAGACTGAAAGGAAGAATTAAAACATATTAAGACAGTGGGTTTCAGAGGGGTTTTTAATATTTAATTTTAAAAGATAAATTTAATAATAAAATGTAAAAATATTAGTAAAATAGTATTAATTTGGCTTAAAAATTCTTCTGCATCAGTTATTTGTGGTATAATTGAAAACATTATGGGAGCATGGGATATAGAGGAGTAAGAAATAACTTAAATTCACTCATTCAGCAAAAAGTTGTGAACCATACAGTATATTCAGGCTATGTATATATTGGAATTTGAGTAAGAATCCTCATGTGCATGCAGGTAATGTCCACTTTTGTTTCTATGTTCCTCATTTTGACAAGTGCTGATCAACAATTTGTGTGAACAAATCCCAGGACTGATGCATCTCTGAGTCCTTGTGCATATGGTTAACAATTTTCTCCAAGTGTCTTTCCTGAATTTGAGAATGGTTGGGGTATTTGTGAATATATCAACTTGACCTCATGAAAAACATAAAATGAAAATATCTCACTGCTTTTAGAACAACTGGTACATGGAAAATGCTTCTGGTCCTCTGTGATTGTACCCAATGGGAAGGCTTCAAATTGAAACTCATTTCATCATTCATATTAGCATCCTTCATTAAACACACATATTTATTACATATATGCTGCAAAAGCATACATACATTTTATTAAACTTAGAATAATTTCTCATCAGTGTCGCCTACAGTTGCATAGATTTGGAATAAGGGAATAAAACAAAACATAATAATATGGAACAAAATAATGAAAGGTTCTCAACAAATCCTTTGTTACTGTTTACATTATTTTTAGCAGTTAAAATTGCTAGAGCCTATTCAAAGTTACTGGAGAGTATAAAGCACTATAACTAAGAGTGGAATTTCTTTTAAGTACTAGCTACCCACTGGGAAAAGAACTGTATCACATTTCTTTTCTGTGTAAACAATTTAGGCAAAGAGAAATCAGCTAGTACACAATCTATAAAATTGTTGGTTTATTTTTTGTGAGGTGAGGACTATGTGTAATTATATATTGTTTTGTTTTATTGTTTTTCAGGAAATAGGTTAACTCTATATTTTCAGTCCTGGCAACAAATTCCAGTGCTCTTTACCCCATTGGCTACTATATACTTTTTACATAGATATCCCTCAGTGATAAGTAAGAGTCAGCATATTCAAAACAGAATTTTCTATACTTTCTCCACCCACCAATATTATCTTTACTCTGCATCAAATCACCTCTTCTTACTTTCTCTTCTGCTGTCTAAAAAGAAGTCTGAAGCCTAGACTCATCTTAAATAAACCCTCTCCTTCTACCCAACATGTAGCAATTATATCTGGTCAATTCCTTTCTACTTACATATTTTCTTATATCCATCGTATACCTATCAGTGTAAGAGAATCATCACTTGCCTATTGGCTTCTAATCTAGCCAATTCTGAATACCCATGGTGCACCTAAACTCCTTTCATTCATGGAGTATATCCTTCACTTCTAGTCTAAATTCTAATAGAATAAGAACATTAAAATATTGAATCACAAGTTTATCACTTATTAAATGCATTCTATCAATTGTATGTAATAAAGATGAATAAAATAATTACCACTTTTCTAAAATAAAACTATTTTATTTTTATTTTTTATTTATTACCAATCTCATCTTCATTATAGCAGCTCAGAGCCTAACCTTCTACACAGTGATTATCAAACCTTAGTGTTCATCTCAATCAACTGAGGGCCTCATTTAAACACAGGCTACTGGTCTCAGAGTTTCTGAATCAGAAAATTTAGTGTTGGGCTCTAGAATTTGCCTTTCCAGCAAGCTTGTATATGAGTCTGATGCTAGAACTGTACGTTGAGGAGCACAATTCTAACACATAGTGTAAACACCTCTTCCAGATTTCAGAGCTGTTCATAATTTCACCCTACTTATCTCATTGTACTTAGTGCAAACTTCTCTGCTAAATAGATGTGGATTTATTGGGAAATTGACACAAAAGTTGCAAGTCTCCTCACTTGTACAGGCCTCTTCAAAGTCCTTATAATTTGTTTTCTTTTATTTAAAGAGAGCTCTACAAATATATAAGCCTCAAGTCACAAAAAGCCTAGATCCTCCCCTGAATCAAGCATCTAGGATTTTTTATTGACTCCGAATACATTAAATTCCTTTTCATTTCTGTGCCTTGTCTTATCTGTACTCCTTATTTAGTCAGGAGATTTAGCCCTCACTCTGCATTTGTTTCTCTCCCACAGCAGATTCCACCCATCGGTGACTCTCAAGACCATTTATTTATTTACTAAACGGATCAAACTCTTTTTTTTTTTATTGATGGTTAACTGCCTTGGATTGCTACTAGTTCTCTTTTAAAAAAAATACTTGGTATTCAGGTCACTTTTTTTTTTCAGTGTTGAATGTATTAAATACAATATAGTTATTATCAATAAAACAAAGACATGCAACAGATCACATAGTAAACACTATACATTGGAAAGTTTCTATTTAATAAAGAGATGTCCTACCAGCCTTAAAATGTAAGGAGCATGTGACTGTCTTTAAAGAGTCCAAATATAGACCAGGTGCGGTGACTCATGCCTGTAATCCCAGCACTTTGAGAGGCCAAGGCGGGTGGATCACAAGGTCAGGAGATCGACACCATGGTGAAACCCCGTCTCTACTAAAAATACAAAAAATGATTAGCCAGGCGCAACGGCAGACGCCTGTAGTCCCAGTTACTTGGGAGGCTGAGGCGGGAGAATGGCATGAACCCGGGAGGCAGAGCATGCAGTGAGCTGAGGTTGCGCTACTGCACTCCAGACTGGGCAACAGAGCAAGACACCATCTCAAAAAAAAAAAAAAAAAAAAAAAGTCAAAATATAAAATCCTTTTGGATGCCACTTTACCAAACTACATATCCGCTAATTAACTAATTGATGTTCAGGAAATGTGAAGAGCAAGTTAATCAAGTTAATTAAAATAACTATAAAAATAAAAGCTGATATTTATTGAAGACTGTCTAATGGGCAGGCACTGTGCTAAGAGGTTTACACATATTAATATGATCTAACCTCAATTTTTCCTTAAAATTAACTACTATTATTGTTGCAGTGGTTGTTATTTTAAGATAAAACCGAACCTAGACAGGTTAATAAGTTCCTCAAAGTCCCCCAGCTAGTATAGAATATGGATTCAAACCCCCAACTACAGGACTCCAAAGCCTTAACTTTAATTTACCTAATCAGGTAAATTAGCAGCTGTAATCCATTACATTGAGACACAGTGGGTGCCTCACAGTGGGGAAATCCTTTCAATCATTTTCCTTCTCTCTATTGCCTATAAAAGCCTGTTAGGCAGGAAGCTAACTTCACTTAGCTATAACTTCACTTAGCTATAACTTCACTTAGCTATAACTTCACTTAGCTATAGCACAACAGCACAAACAGGTATATTTGGAAATCAAGAGATTTCCAATGTCATTTTTATAGCTTTCAGACTGATAAATACCAGCTAACAGATTTTGATGATGGCTATTATTTGATGAATGTCCTATTAGTCCTAGAATCTTCTATTACCAGTTTATCCTGTTCTATTTGCAATATTCTTTTCCTTAGTTGTGTATGCATTGCCCAATTCATGACAGTTCTGGACTCCTGCAGTGATTTTTTGTCCTTAATGACAAAAATACACCTCAGGACATATTTACATTACAACTGAACCTTTACTATTAATAATTGAAAGAAAAGTAATTCAAACTCAGATCAGTCACCATTGATGGGAGGTAGAAACTAGTGGGTAAAGTAAAATGTGAGATTATTTGAATTCCATTTTTCCAAAGTAGAAAGATTAGATATTTAGTTCTATTTCTCTGCAGTTAACCTTCTATGGATTCAAAAGAATTTCACATTGTGATATTTATCACTATATTCGTATGACTTAAAAGTGAGTAATATAATTTCCTACATCAATGTAAAACTACAGAAAAAGGAAATGAAGACATATGTATGACATGCTGGCAATAATTTACAATTTCTGACTCTATTTAATATAGTGCCACATTTTTTCTTCATATATCATTTGTATTGCCCCTTTTAATCATGATGTTATTACTCTATGATAAAGTAATGTCAAATATTTACTTACAGAACTGTCACCCCCCAGTACTTATTAGGCACACATTACATTCAATGTAAACATGAGGAAACAGAAAAATATGTATCTATATCCTGCATTTGTAGTCTAAATTCTAATAGAACAAAAACATTATTCAAATAGTAGATTACAAATTTATCATTTATTAAATGCATTTTACTAACTGTATATAAAAAAGATGAACTAAAATAATTACCACTTTTCTAAAACAAAACTATTTTATTTTAATCTTGGGAGATGGAAAATTTGCCAGAATGCTTTTCATTAGATATCTGTTAAATTAATATTTTAGCAGTCACTCTACTACTGAGAAGTATTATTCATATGCCTAAAATGAAATATCTTCTGTACAGCACCTACTCATCACAGTCGTGCAAGAAACTGTGTCCCATATGAAACATCACTAGAACATTGTAATAGGACCTGAGGCATTTCATTTTTAATTAGAGAAATGTCAGAAAGACTAATCAAATTAAACATAACAGTACTAACAGACTAAATAACCTATTTGGAGTGAGTCATGCTTGATGGTTGGAGAGCTGAATATTGTAGACTACTCTTCTTAAAATTATCCTGCAAAAATGTTTTGCTCTTGATAGGGATGTTCACATTTAGATCACTTGTTCCTTGAAAATATGACAAGGTGGCTACTAATATCAGCAAACCTGTACTCCCAAATAATGAAGTACCTATTTTGAAATCCATATTTCTTTTACTCAGCAAAAACAGTACTCTTCTTTATAGCTTTATAAAGAGAAATTTCATTTCAATTATCAGTTAAATCATGAAACTAAGGATAAATACATGACCTTGCCTTGAATACAGTGTCCTATGTAGAGCAGTAACTTGTTTCTTTTTCTTCACTTGCTTCCTGCCTTCCCTCCTTTCTTCCTTTTTCTTTCTTTCTTTTGCAAATCTGAAATCATTCTATGGTTTCTGTAGTGTTTCATTCAAAGAACCAAATTTGAAAGAATTGATTTTAAAAGGTTTTTAAATGGTGAGTCTATTGTTGCTTGTTGAATAGAATATTAAATTATTAGAAATTAAATAAATTTAACTGTATAAATTATAAAAATTATGAAATATATTTATTATTTTAATAATGTACGTGTGTGTGTGTATGTGTGAAAGAGAGAGAAAAAGTGAGAGTAAGCCTGGCCATCATGTTTTCTCTAGTGATTTACATTCTTTTTCAAGGCACAACAAGTAAGTTATTGCCAACAACATTTAATTACTTTGTCTGATTTTTCACTGATGCAAGAAAGAAAGATAAAACAACAAAAACAAAATAAATGGTGGGACTTCAAGATTTCTCCTGATGAATGAACGCTGATAAGAAAATTCTGAATCATTTTTCCAGCCAGTTAATACTATTAATGGACTAATGAACAGCAAGACTACAAATATGTTGAATGGTTAGTGAGTCACTTTTTTTTGCATTTCATGAACATAAGAGACAGCCTCTGACTCATCCAGCTTCTGCCCCCATAATTGGGATGGTTCCTGCACTCCTCTCCTCCAACGAAATCAAACAGTTAATGCTAAAACACTCAAAATAGACAAATATTTCCGTTTTTTACGTAAAACAATTAAAGAGTCACACTGTAGAGAAAATTCTGAAGTGTTACCATATCATAAAAGGCCCAGAAGATCAATTGTAGCGGGCCTAAGTGTAAATTGGCTGGCATTAGACATCCTGGAGAAAAGAGCACTCTTCTCTCAGACCTTGTGGAGATAATTAGGCCCAATTACTAGGTGAAGTCACTGTACTCATTGAAGACTCAGACAATGTGTCAATGTGTGCATTTGTGTGGGTGTTCCATAAAAACTGGGGCATAACAAAATTATAGCTGTGATCACATAGTAGTCTTTTTTATTAATAACATTTCTGTGATTAGAAAAGTGATAACATGGTCACTGTAAAAATTTTAGAGTATCTACGTGAATGTATTGGAAAAACATAAATCACCCATGAAATCACCACTCAGAAATAACCAGTGCTAAAATCCTATTACAGTTTTTCAAGGCCATATCCTAAACATATGCTTGTTTTTAATGTAACACACACATACACACACACACACACACACACACACACACACACAGTCCCACACATATTTCCCCTTCCTGAAATATGGATCATACTTTCATATTCTATTTTTGTTAGTTAACTTTATGACATAAACATTTTATCCCATATCATTGAATGTTAAATTTTAAAAAATCATGATTTCATCTTCTGGATGTAGATTATTTAACCACCTATCTGTGGTAAACAGTTGCATGCATATTTTTTCTCCATATCTCTGATTATTTTCAATGATATAAGCACCTGGATGTCTATCAAGTTTTTGATTTTTATACACTGTAATTATAACACAATGCTTTATTTAAATATATCATTGAAACTCATGCTTCATGACCACATAACCTATTATTTGTACATAGACTGAAACAGCTCACTTATCTTCCTCAGATGATAGCCTCATTCATCTTTAATTGGTTGTCCTTGGATATTGTTGATGGATAAGAAAAAAAAAAAATCAAAGGTTAAAAACAATTCTAGATTTGAGAAAAACAGGTTTAACATAAGACTATTGATCTTAACTATGAAAAAAAAAAAACAGACAAGAGAGGAAAGGCCATGAGAGGAGATGACAGACAGTATCAGAACAATCGTTATCATCACGCGATAAGCATCACCTGTGTCCCATGCTCTTGTTCTAATTCTCAGTGTAACCCAACACTCTGGCCATCAGCCTATTTCAAACTCTGTTTACTTGTTCTTCAGAAACAGTTTTGTTTCCTTCATATTCAAGGTGTTTAAAAACAGAGATCAAAACATATATTTTCCTGTTCAAATATGAAACTAGTCAGAACTCTTTTACTTTCATAAAATCTAGGAAATGTATTTGTCCCCACTAAAAGAAGAATTACTTTCTGTAAAGTGATAGTAATACTAGCTTACAATATACACTTTTTACTAAAATACTGTCCCCAGACAGCTGTTCTGAGTCTGGCTAATAAGTAAGATTTTCTTATATTGACGCCCTCTGTAGAAACAAAGAACTAGCAATATGTAGAGGTAGACACTGCCACAGGTAGCACAGGCACAGTCCTATACTAGATGCTCTCATATTGCTTTCCTTGCGTAATATCCTTTTAAGTTGATGGTATCTTCTAGAACTTTTGTTCACTTGTAAGAAAAAAATTGAAGTCATCAATCTTTCCCCAGAATGTTCCCTCTATTACGCTACTTACCTGAGGTATGATTTTCTGTTGATAATATCATTGCTTTTATCTCAGTTCTACCAAGCACACTTAATGATATCTACTTGACTTTCTTATTTTCTTTAACAAGGTTCTGAGCCACACTCACTCTACTCAAAATTCCACCCTACCCCACACACACATAGCCAATCCTTCAGCAGGTGACCTATTTCTGTACCACTATTAACTGACTTCTTTATAGTTTCTTGGGAAGAAGTGGCCCAACTAGTTTTGAATTATGTTTTTGATCTCCTACCCCTCCTACGATCTTATTCTTCCCTCTGAACTTCCATTGCCTCCATCTACCATTTCTGTGCTTGTAAATGAGTTAAAATATCCTCAATGTTCAAAAACCTCTTTTGAGCCTTGCTCCTCTGCAAGAAGCTGCCCCATCACTCCTTTTCTTAGCTACCAAATTTCTTGAATTAATTGTCTACCTTTTTTTAACTCTAAAATAACCACTGCCTCCCATTTCACAGTGAATTCATTATTGTCAATTCCAAAGATCAATTCCAAAATGAGTTTTGGTCCTAATCAAGTTTCCTTGACTTCACAAACACATAACAAGAGGATACCCCATATTTGTAACGATTTTCTTCTGAAACATACATGGAGATTATTGACTCCTGGCTCTTCATTTACCACCTTTTCCTGATATCTACATGGGCAACTCTTTTGAAGACACCCCTTTAATTGCTGATTGAACCTGGGCCTCACTCTCTTGTGTTATGGGTCTGCACACAGACCCTGGACAGGCTCACTGGCTTCTGTGGCTCGATAAGCAGGTAAGTATCAAATCTGAAGATGTGTGGGCAAATGTGAAAAACATGGCCTGAATTTTAAGTGAGATTTGGAATGTGTGATACAGAAGATAATGAAGCTTAATTTACAAAAATCAAACTTTGTTAGTTATCGCTTCTCTCCATTGAGCTTTGCTTCTCCTCTCTACTCCTGGTATTTCAATGGTATCACCACTTAGCCAGTCGCTCAACTTTGAAATCATCAAAGTTTATTTGATAAATCATCTTTATCATTTGTAAATCATCAGACTTGCCCTTCTTTGTTGCCGTCTCTCTCAATGACTGACTTCTAATCTACTTTGCTTACCACCATCGCAATTACCTTTCAAATACCTAGAATGGGACATACATTGAATAGATTCAAAAGGCTTAAAAACTTTGATGATTCTCTCAGCAGCATTCAACATCCACCTACTATTCAATTGTTTTACATGTTAGTCCCAACCTCGATTTCTAATCTCTGTTCTTGCATAATTGTTCTCTTCACTCTACTTAAGGAAAAGTAATCTCTCTCTCATCTATGTTCCTATGGCTCATTGTTCCTGTCAGTAGTTATAGCTCTCAACTACTTCTGTTTTATGAAATTATTTTCATGGCTATCCCTCCAGTGAAATTATAAGTTCCTGATTGGTAGTGGCCATAATATTCAACTCAATTCCCACACCAGTACAATTCCTAGTAAATATTTGGAGCTCAAAGTATATTTTAATAGTGAATTTCAATAATTAAAATCATTCTGATATACCACAAGTATAACCTGATTTTTGATGACGTTAATTCAATACCAAAACATACTTTAGCGTAGCTTTAGGTTTATTAAAAGTTAGAGACTGCCTTAGCTTTGGAAGAACTTCAGGAATTTTTGTAACTATTGGCATGACTCCTTACACTAATCCCCATGATACTAAGTGAAAAGTATGAATATTTCTTCATAGCATAAAGAAAATAAGACTAATAGAAATTAACTTACTTATCATTGTCACAAAGCCAGTGAGTGATACAGTAGAGATTAAAAACACTTACTTTGAATTCCCATTCATTAACGTATTCACTCCATGAAGCATTCATTCAATAGAAACTTCCCATCTTTTTATGAGGACAAATGAGATAATGTCTGTAGAACAATTTGAGCTACTCAAGAAAAGCATGCTATATCATTTAAGAGATGAATTTGATAAATTGGATTCACAAATAAGTGGATTGGCTCAACGCCATTATAGAGAGGAAGTTATTGTGTCATTTTCTCAATCATCTTGCCAGTTTACCTCAAGCCTTGCAATCCTACAAATCTCCTATAAAGCTCAGCAAATGAACTTCTTGAAAATGAGTTTTGGTCTCAATCCAGTAAATTTTATTTGTAATTTCCCCATATTCTCTCCAATAGTTCACTGACCCATTACATCACCAAAGCTACTACTTAATCAAAATCAGAATACAAGCATATTTGACTTGTTTCACAGCTAATATTTTAGCAATAGTCTCATATAATGATTTGATATAAAAAGCATTTGCTCTTTTGTATTCTTATACTTATGTGTAGGTTCTACTTAAGAATTCACCATGTAAGCCTTCAAGAGTGTGCTTATCACACTGCAGTCTTTTTCAATAATAGCACCTACTACATAGGACCCAAGGGCACCCATTAAGTACTCAATGATATTTTCTACTACTCACTTTTTTTCCTCTGAGAGCATTTCTAGCACTCTCAGAAGGGCAATACAATCAGTGTGCAACCTCCAATAGTTCTGAACTTAACAAGGTGGATGCTATTGAAATAGCCATAGTGTATGGAAAAGAAGTTGCTGATACATCGAGCAAATGTGTATCAGACAAAGCTGGTCATGTCCTGTCTTACACTGTTTAGAAAAATAGAATGATTTCATTTAGGGCAGAAGTTGAACAGAAATAGAGTAGAATTCAATTTGATTTTATAAGTAAACTCTGCTCCAAGAAATGTGGCTCTCTATGTATAAACCAAAAATGCAATTTAAACAACACAATACATTTCAGATTTCTGAACGTTCATTCGGTTTTACTATAAATGAAGTTTCACTTTAAGTGAATTATACCATCACTTTTGGGAATCTAAATAAATCTCACTCTCTAAGCAATTTACAGGCATCGATATTCCCTAACAGTTTAAAATACCCCTGTTTACCAGAATAAAGCAGATGGGTACCAGCAGATGGGCACCATGAGGGGAAAGGGAGTGGTACCAACCTGTTACTGTGTGTGTGCCCATGATCCCAGGTTTACTGGGTAGATGGTTCTATTTTTAAGTTTTTGTCTCATATATGAAAGAGAAATTAGATAAATGATATTTTAAACACTTTTACTATTTTAGTATTTTTAGAACTTAATTATATCCCAAATGTAATATGCAAATGTTACTGTTAATAACAACTTCCTCCAAAACAAGAGGAACAAAATCTCCAGGAATTTTAAAAAATCATTGCAATTAACAGTCTATGGGTAATTAAAATAGTGCACATAAATTTATCAATACGGTATATCGGGACAAAAATTTTAAACATTTTTGCTGTACACAGAGAAAAATTACACATCCAATAATCTCAGGGAAGTACTCCATAAAGTACACATTAATTTAGAACCAACAGTATAGTGAAGAAAATAACATTATTAAAGACCCAGAGCTATACGACTCAGCTGGACTTAAGAACAAATATTTGGACACAGACACATGTCTTTCTTGTCGTTCTGTTAATTTTTTTGATTTTACAAATTTTCGTTTGATTAGAAGCAATTCACCTATCAGTAACATGCAATATATTTTTCCCATGTTACCATTCTTGGACACTATCTTGGAATAGCTGAAATGGGTCACAGATTCATTCAATGAATATTAATAGCTAATTACGTGCAAATTATATTGGAGACATGAAAAGCTATCTGAAGTAAATATCATCAGAGTTGTAAATGAACTTGCAATTTAGTTAGCAAAAGAGTCATAAATGGGTAAATTAATTGATTAATATTGCATTTCAAAAGAAATGTAAATAAATAAAATATATGACCTAAGATACGGCCAGGCATAGTGGCTCATGACTGTAATCCCAGCACTTTGGGAGGCCGAGGCGGGTGAATCACAAGGTCAAGAGATCGAGACCATCCTGGCCAACATGGTGAAACCCCGTGTCTGCTAAAAATACAAAAATTAGCTGGACATGGTGGTGCCCGCCTGTAGTCCCAGCTACTCGGGAGGCTGAGGCAGGAGAATCGCTTGAACCCAGAAGGTGAAGGTTGCAGTGAGCCGAGATCATGCCACTGCATGCCAGCCTGGCGACAGAGCAAGACCCTGTCTCCAAAAGAAAAAAAAAAAAAGATACAAAACAAGGGATAGCTAATAATGAGTTATAAATTAAACAAATTCTCTGATGAGGCTCCCAGAAAGAAAGAAACAAAAAACTGTGGGTCATCTGAATATCAATTTCACTGGAATGCCCCTGTTCTAGTCTCTCTGCCTCTATTCTCAATAATGCATCCTCGCATACTGATGATTATATTTTCTTTCTGAAATTTAAATATGATCATGTCACCTTTGCAACTCAAAACCGTGATACAATTCTAGCTTAACTTATTTGACAAATAAGACTATTTCTGATCTCGTGATTTCACAAATACCCAATCTTGTAACCACTATCACCACCTGCCCTACTTGTTTCTCACTGTCCTCTCAAGCAGAACTAAGATAATTGCAGGTCCTTGAACAGTACTTTTTTGATTCATGTTATTATTTTCTCACAAGTTTTCTTCTTCCACTGCTTGAAATGTCCTCCCTCACAAAGTTCTCATGAGAATCTACCCTTCCTTCTTAAAATGTCAGTTTAAATAGTCGCCCAGGAGACCCTCCTTAACACCTTCAGGCAGTTGCTCTTAAACAAACAAACAAACAAAAATCTACATATCCTACATATTTCAATCTAATATTTGCTTTTTATGCATCTCCCACAAGACTGTAGGGCTAATGAGCGAAGGCACTGTAGTCTTTCCTTATGTGTGGTTAGGTCCTGACCATTTCCTTGTCCTTAGTAAGTGCTCAGCAAATGCTTAAGGAGATAAGGGGTAACCTCAATCTATGATAGACTAGGGCAACTTGAGAGCTGACAGGGATGGGGATTACCTGGGTGGCAGAAAAGAAGCTGCAAGAGATTCCCGGAAAGGCTAGAATAAAACTTCAACGGCAGCAGAGGTGAATACCAGGCACACTCCAGGGACAATGAGCAAACTCTTTTGGCTGTATTGCAGTTAACTGGGAGAGAGTACTGTCTGGATGAATCTGGATAAAGCAATTTCTATCTAATAATTTGCTGTATTGAATACACTCATTCATTCACAAAACTAAGAATTCTCTAGCTATAAAATTGTTTTATGTTTGATGGACTTAATAAATTTTGTACATTTCCTGCAAGTAAACCTTTGAATTTCCATTATATTTTACATTTCAGAATGAGCATGTATCAAGTTACATTATATTTTTCTTTTGAGTCTGTGTCTGTAGTATGTTTCTATTTTGCCTGCAAAAACTGCTTACAAACAGAATCTATCTGTGAAAAAAGAAACAAAATAAACAACACAGCAACGAAAGCTTTTATTAGTTTGTGTGATACCTATCTGAGTTAGATTATGCTATATTATGTATGACTTATGCCAACACATCCAACCATCTGTCCCTTCCTACCATTGACAAGCTGCCATTAAATAGAAGCTGCAGTACATGAAGAGTCAAAATTATTATTGAATTCACTGTTCAAGTAAAGCTTTATCAGATCCACAGCAATCCAAGCAATATTTATGGGTCTGAATTGCTAAACAAGCAAAATATGGGCCAGGTAGAACTGAACTCCTGAAGAAGAATCTCCACATTAGAAGACAAAATGAAGATATTCCTTTATTCCCAAACTTATTGCAAAGGGAAAAAACATCAAGAAATGACTATCCATCAAGAAAGCAGCTGGAAAAGTCAAAATAGTAAAACATATAGCTGGCATGTTACTAGCCAAATCCCTGCAGGGAAAAAATTCCATGTAGATTTCAGTCAATAAACAAATATCTGAAAAGAGGTTAAATAAGTCAATCTAGCCAGTTAAAATATATCATATGTGGAGTCATGGGAAGAGAACCATCATCATAACACCAGTAATGATGTGTCTAGTTTTAACTGGATTATATATCTGTCATTTGTTAATTCTGAATCCTATGGGATTATGGTATATTTTTATCCAGTACTTTGAGCCTACAAATCTGAATATATGAGATTTCTATTGGTAGTTATTAGAATACCAGTGAAAATATGTATGAGAAAACTGAGGTTAAACAAGACCATTCAAACAAAATATATGATTAAATGTAAATGTTTTCATTATGTAAATACATACATATTATAATTTGGCATTTCTATCATCTTTTTTCCTTTCTTTATGAGAAATAAAAGAAACATATTTCTTTTTAAGAGTTTCAGTCTTCCTTTACATTTCTTGCCATTCAGTGTACAACTCATCCCTAAGTTACCCAATACAGACCTCATCAAGCTTCCAACTCACAAAGCAAAGTGACAACTGCTTATGTTATATTGCTGTACTATACAAGTACAGCAAAGAAAGAATACTTTGCACTACCTGTAAGCCCTGTTGAAGAGATTAAGTGGAATTCTGCAAGAACCACTCATAGTTGCATACAGAACATCGCCTGAGCACCGAGTACTCAGTAAATACTTAATAAATGAATGTAACAGGAAAAAAGGAATCATTAAATACTTGAATGAATACTTATATGACAAGTATTATAGCTTTATTTTATTCAAGTACCCATAAAAGTTTTTGATACTAGAAAAGTATCATTGAAAGAAATTACATAGTTTTTCTCTTGTACCTCTGGGTTTAAAAGTTTATATGCCACTATGAATGTGCTCAGACTCATGAAGGTGGATTTTTATTCTAATGATTTTTTTTTTTTTTTTTTTTTTTTTTGAGACAGTCTCACTCTGTTACCCAGGCTGGAGTGCAGTGGCGCGATCTAGGCTCACTGCAACCTCCACCTCCCGGGTTAAAGCAAATCTCCTGCCTCAGTCTCCCGAGTAGCTGGGATTACAGTTGCACACCACCACGCCTGGCTAATTTTTCTATTTTTAGTGGAGACAGGGTTTCACCATGTTGGCCAGACTGGTCTGCAACTCCAGGCCTTAGGTAATTCACGTAAATCAGCCTCCCAAAGTGCTAGAAATATAGGCATGAGCCACCATGCCTGGCGATAGTGTAGTTTTTAAATGTAAATTATTTTTGTTTTTTCTCCACCCCAATATATGTGTGTATATATGCATGTAGGTGTATATATAGGTATGTGTATAATATACCACTTGGATTTTTAAAGTATTCACCAAGTGGGCAGTTAGAAAAAATATGTATGATGTGATTAATTTGTGTGAATTAGGGCCTAAAATAGGAGCTTTCTTTATTTCATAAGAATGTTCCAGCTCCTAAGTGAAAGGGTGAACAAGGAGATGTTCTTTTTTTTTTTTTTTTTTTTTTTTTTTGAGACAGAGTTTCACTTTTGTTGCCCAGGCTGGAGTGCAGTGGCATGATCTCAGCTCACTACAACCTCCGCCTCCCAGGTTCAAGCGGTTCTCCTGCCTCAACCTCCCGAGTAGCTGTGGTTACAGGCATGAGCCACCACACCCAGCTAATTTTGTATTTTTAGTGGAGATGGGGTTTCTCCATGTTGGTCAGGCTGGTCTCGAACTC
The DNA here is from genome assembly GCF_049350105.2 of Macaca mulatta. Classification (NCBI taxonomy): domain Eukaryota; kingdom Metazoa; phylum Chordata; class Mammalia; order Primates; family Cercopithecidae; genus Macaca; species Macaca mulatta. The sequence continues at coordinate 61,442,789 of NC_133422.1, forward strand.
CTGACCTCAGGTGATCCGCCCACCTTGTCCTCCCAAAGTGCTGGGATTATAGGCGTGAGCCACTGCACCTAGCCAGGTGATGGTCTTTAATTAGAGACTTGAATATTTAATCAAAACCATAGAAGATTATGTTATCACAGCACACTCCTCACCTTGAAATGTGAAAAGTGTGTTAAATTACTTTGCTACTTTTCCTTTTACCTAGGAACTATTCAATACTTTCACAAGAACCTGTTTACCTCAGCCTGCTACGCTGGCCATCGTAAATAACCAAAACATGATTTCTTTACTTTCTTTAAGGAAACAGTATCTTGCACTTCCAGTGTTCAGTCACATTTAATAAAGACGATTCTTTCTAGCAGTTCAACACCCTCAGCTATTTTAAAAACAAGGAGGCAGAATTTTGTGTGATATTCTCTAAGTTTACAAATCGTGGTGTTCTCTCCATTAGAGGTGAAAAAGAGTATTGCTTAACGATCAGACATCAAAGACTCCTCTCCTATGTTGAGGCTTCAGGAATGGGTAGCAATTATTGTCACTCAGCCTGGGCAACAAGAGTGAAGTAAACCTATTGTTGAAGACTAGCTGCTTCAGTGCCCTGGATACTGAGTGTGACAGGTTCTGCAGGTGTACAGGTCTTTGCCTATTGATACAAATTGAATCTGAAAGTAGCAATTTATTCACCAAATCAAACCAATCACTTCAATGCAGTTTTCTCTTTCAGCTCTTATTTCCAACCAACCACTTTTAACCACTTTTAAACTTCTGTTTTACAGTAACATTTCTTTTTCAGCAAAGGGGTTTAGGAAAGTTATCATGAAAATCCTTATTTTGTTACCCTTTTTAGCTTTGAGCCGTTCTTTTAGACGTCCATTTGTTTACAGTTACACTACTTATTCTAGGCAAAAATGATCAACACCTGTTCCAAATTAGTACTTCAGTCCCCACACTCCTTTTTCTCTTCACCACCAACTGTCATTTGCCTTCCTTTACCCATAAAAAAGCAATCACATTAGCATTCTTTGTAACACAATTTCAGGACTTCAAAGACATACCAGAAATTCTGTAGTAAAATTCTGTCTTATATATGGCAACATAATCAACTTCCAGGAACTAGGAAAGCTCATAAAATAAAGACATTTTTGAAGTGGATCTTTTTATTTTAACAGATACTTGAAACGACACCTAATAGCCAAGAATTTGAAACACTGGCATGGAAGAATGAAATGAAAGAGTTTGCCTGAGGGAAAGCAAACAGAGCAAAGAACTCTCAATTTGTATCAAAGACTGGATAAATAAATGAACACTCTTGAAGTTTGGAATCAACTCATATTCCTGGCACTTGATCAGCCTTCCCGAAGCTCCTTAATGGAGAGGCTCACAATGGCTAACCACAGACCATAGGTTGTTGCCATGACTACAAGCAGCCAAAAGGAGAGAAAAAAAGAAAAAGCAGTTGGGAAACACTTAAAATAAAGCAAGGTGGACTGAAAAGAATAAAACTTAAATGCAAATTTTAAGTGAAAAGTCTATCAGAAAGAATATAAACAAAACTCATTAAATTATATCAATAACGAACCAAACTGTACATTAAAGATGTTCCATATTATAAGGTGTTCATTCAGAGGAGAAAAAAGATGGAAGAAAAAAAAAAAAAAAAAAAAAACAAGAGGAAGAAGAGGAAGGGAAATAGTAGTAACAGCAGTAGCTCTGGTTGCCATAGTTGTTTTCTGTGCCTTAGCACTTCAGAAAAGTAAAACCTGCAGGCAACTATTAGCTCATGTATTAATCTAAACTCTATGAGGAAGCCACCAGAAGCTGATTTGGGACTTTTACCTTCAATTACTGGATAATAATTTAAAGAGACAATGGGAAAACACTTGGTCATTTAGATCAAGAGGTGTAGAAATTTACATTCAGCTGAAGACTGAAGTTGATATTAGCAAAAGTTGACCAAAACTTGGTGATTACTAAAAAGCAAACATTTGTATCAGAGTTGGGTAACTATGGTAATGCTCAATGGACATGGGTCATCGTGTCTAAGTTGAGGTGTGCAGCACTCTATGGACAATGATGTACTGGAGCTGTTAATACCTTTTATGTTTTAAGAAATTTTGTGAGCCAGTTATTATGTTTAGCTATTATTAAAAATTAATGTATATAAACTTATAATGTAATAAATTATATTAAAATAACTTTACTGCCTTTACTATAATTTATGCTGTTGAGATTTTTTTCTACCTGTTGTATCTGTATGGTGGAAATAGCATATATTGGTAAGCTATGTGCATCCCTTCTGAACACACTCAGTGATATGACATCAGTAGCTTGAAATTGGCCATGGTGAAGTCCTTACGCTGTAAAACCTGTCAAACTATACTTACCAGGGCTTTATTTATGGTGTTATTGATTACCTAGACTTAAGACAGTGAAGAACGAAATATTAATAATGCAGAATAAACTTAATATGTATCGTATCTGTTGCTATTATATTGCAAATAGTAGAAAAAATTATGAAATACTCTTTCCATATTTAAAAATAACATTTTCTGATTTAACAAAGAGGTACTCACATAATTGATGAAATAACGACGTTCTGAACTAAGTCTTCATTGTTTTAGTTGTTTCATCTACTTATATAAATGAAAATATTAACCAATATGTATGTCACAAGTATATTCGTTTGTCATTTGAAACTAATTAAAAAAGTATTTTCTAAAAACCAATTAGTTACATGGAGTTTACCATGAAGTATATATTATTATTTATAAATTGAGAGCTACACATTCTTTGTGTCAGTCAAATGTATAATAAATATGTGTGTGCATGTACAAACACTGGGGAAGAAGTAGTTATTATTTACTTGTGGCGCTATATTCTAATTTTTTTTATGTTTTCTAAATACATAGGTGAGATGGTTTGGTATATTTTCTCTTAACTCTTCTGTGAAAAGCCAGGCCATGTGGTACACTTCCTTATTAGAATCCTGGACAAATATAATGAAACATCAAACAACAAGTCATTTCAAATGTAATTTGTGAATGTTCCAGAAAAATAAATATGAATGTGTTTCCTTTTTCTTCATGAAGTGTTTACAAATCCCTAATGCAATTGAGAAACTCTTCTTTTTTTTAATGTTTCTTTTCTCTCCAAACTGCAGGAGCAATTTTAAAAATATGTAATTATGACCAGGTCATTGGTATCAGAAATTAACTAAATCATCGTCTCTGAAAAGAATGGCTTTGGAGTATGAATTTAATAACGATTTACATAACTTGCATTTGTTGAATATCCACTGTGTGCTAAGTTAAAACTTATTACATTTCAAAAATAGTATATTAAAAATTACTGGGAGGAAGGGGAGGGAGATTTGAAAAAGACTTCACTAAATTTTTGCCAGTGTTGGGTATGTCTACTACTACCTTGAAAGTAGTGATGATATCACAGGTATATCCACATGTCAAACGTATCAAACCGCACTTTAAACATATGCACTTCATTCAATGTCAATTGTACCTTAATAAATCTGTTTTAAAAGTTTCTAAAATGAAGAAGGGTAAGTTAAAGCATAGATATATATACACACACACATACACAGACTATATATACACGAACATATCTATACATATATATATATATTATACACACACATATATCATTTATGGATATAAACATATATGTATAATTAGATTAGGGTTATCACAGTGTAGCTGATTTGGGGCCTACTCTTAAGCTCTTTGGTGGTTATGTTCTTCTAAAAAATAACAAACACATTATCCTTTATGATATATAGATATTTTACATTTTCAAGAAGACAAACAAAAACTACATCTAATGAATTCATTTTTAAAGAATACACATCAAGAAAATAAAAAATAAAGACGTTTAACTATTGAAAGTTAGTTAACCCAAGGCTCTATGACTTAATTTGTAAACTTTTCTTTCTTTTCCTTTCATCCTAAACATATTTTTCTTCCAAATAAATTACTAATATATATTTCTTCTCACTTCAAAAATGTTTAAATCTCTATTTATAATACACATACTGACACTTTAGAGTAAATGACACCTCAATTTTAATGAATAATCTATAAATTTAAGCAGGAGAGCTAGATGTTTTGGCATCCTCAAAGAGCTTTATTCTTTCTTAATCTAATGTAGACTACCAGAGTTGAATTATATCAAAAAAGAATTCTGGCAAAATCATGTTGTTCTGTCATGAAGTTAGCTTCTAAAAATAGCCTATACAAACTCTGCAATTTTAAATAAATTCTTAATGTATTTCCCTAACTTTATTAATTTAGTCAGTAACTTAAACACTGGTTATGCAAAAAAAAAAATGAATAAGGAAAAATATGATCTGGTGTCAAGCAACTCATAAGCAGGCCAAGAAAGATTAAAAAGCAATTTTGATAACATACTTAAAGAACTTTGGAAATTTTTTTCTCATCACAAAGAAAGAGCAGAAAGGGGGATGGTGGTATCCTACTGCCATTTGTCCTTACATGAGATTTACGTGTGAAAAGCTGTGAAAACTAAGAAGTATGAGAAAAATATAATGGCTACTTAAAAGGAATCTTAATGCAGTCTTTGCAAGTTCTTGCTCTTTCTAATTTTCTAGTTCTGTAAAATATTCTATATATACTCTTATGTAGGCTCTGTCCTCAATCTTAAGGAATTATCTATCTTTTTTGATATCTCCTATGTTTTTATTTTTCCTTCCATCTCTTCTAAAAAGAGCTCTTCAGTGGTTAATCTCTTCATTCAAAAGCTCATATATCCCCATGTTCCCTAGAAAGCAGCTTCCTTTACTGGCATAATTCCCTGAATGTGTTTTAAGAGCCTTGACTAAGATGTTTTGCCTTTTAGTTTGCACTATGCTTTTGAATGATCAATATGCATTACGGAACTAAGCTTACTCATCATTTTTTCCAATCAGGAAAACATACCAAAATTCTGATGGGAACATTTAAACATAAATAATAATACTCACCTAATGCAACTTCTCATTACTCTCCATTTTTCTACTTCCACACTCAAATATTTTTAGTTTTTCTATTATTATGTTTTCATATTTTCCAGGTAAATTTTTCAATTTAATAAGTATTTTTTGAAACAAGCCAAAACACTTTATCTTCCTGTCAAAGCTATTGTATTAATAAAAATTAGCAGAAGGCTTGAAACACCCACATTATTGCAATATTTGAGTCAGTGGCTTATTTTGCTGGTTATGTGACCCCATTATCAGAAAGAGACTACATTTTATCTTGCAGGAGTAGATGAAGATATGTCTCATGCATATCCTTCTCTGGAGCTATAGCTTTATTTATTTATTTATGAGATGGAGTCTCGCTCTGTCGCCCAGGCTAGAGTGCAGTGGCAATATATCAGTTCACTGCCACCACCACCTCCCGGGTTCAAGCTCTGGAGCTATAGCTTTAGACCAATAATGAATTATTTTCAATACACACAAATGGGCATGGGTCAAAGACAATAACTGTTCTAGCAATCCAGAATTCTTAGAAGGATTTTTAAGGCACAGCAGTCCATTCTAGAGTAGGTTGCTTCAACTGAGGCTAAGAAGAAACTTCTACCAAAGGTCCCCTCTGTCCTGCTTTTCATCAAAAAAAGTTTATAGTCACCCTCCTATGCTATCAAACACTCACTTATTCCTTCTACCTAACTGTATATTTGTACCCATTAACCAACCTCTCTTCATCACCCCACCACGAACCCCACCAACACACACACCTTTCCCAGCCTCTGCTAACCATCATTCCACTCTCTACCTTTGTAACACCAAATTTTCTAGGTAATGGATATCCTAAATACCCCGATTTGATCATTACACCTTACATACATGCATCAAAATATCACATGTACCCCATAAATATGTACAAATATTATGTATTAATAAAAGAGATTTGCTTTCCACATCTCCTTAGCACCTTTATCATGAAGGCTGAGGGTGTCATTCCGTGTATTTAAAGTTCACCTTCATCCTTCTCCCATTTGTTGAATAAAGGTGTTACCCTATGACTTAAAAAGTTAGATTTTTCATTTTTGACTATAAAGTAAAAAGCAGTAGGTATGAGAAGATCTAAAGCACTCCAACTCCCAAAGTCAGTTTGTTTATTTAGTATTTTAAACTATTCATTCACAGTAATCTATTCATACTCTTAGTGACACTGATATAGGAAGCTTAGACTAACTAGCCCTATAACTATATGCTATGGTTTCAAATATGATGTGTTGAGAATAAAATAAAGAAAAGGAGTTACTACTTCCTACTGACTTTGTATTCAAAGCATAAGTGAGTGAAAAATTGAACCATTTGTAGAAGCTTTGAGTTAGCTGTAACTAACTAATGAGTTAGTTGTAACTAATTTGAGTTAGCTGCCTAATTTCTTTTCCAGTCATAAACGACGTTGAAAGCAGATGTTTAGTAAAGAACCAATAATGAAACTACAGTATAATCTGAAGTTGAAAACATTCATAATTTTTGTAATCAGCAGTTATTTCTAAAATTAAATTATATAGTGAAGTAAAAAATTATCCACATTTTCTACAATTTACCATAAGAATTTCTCCCAGAATCCTTAATTATTTTCCTACCTGTAAAATGCAATTCAGATAACACCTATGTCTTTCCAAAATGTTTATTAGTCTATGTTTATAATATAATTATACAGGCTGGGTGAGGTGGTTCATGCCTGTAATCCCAGCACTTTGGTAGACAGAAGCAGGCAGGTCACTTGAGATCTGGAGTGGTGAAACCCTATCTCTACTAAAAATACAAAAATTAGCCAGAGATGGTGGCACACACCTGTATTCCCAGCTACTAGGGAGGATGAGGCAGGAGAACTGCTTGAACTTGGGAGGTGGAGGTTGCAGTGAGCTGAGATTATGCCACTGCACTCTAGGCCTAGGTGACAGAGTGAGACTCCATCTCAAACAATAAAAATAATAATAACATAATTGTAAAAAATATTAGATTTTTATTGTTAGGATATTTTGATTTATTTTTCCATTATTCATATCTGAAACATTTGCCTTTTTAGCACACTTTTATTGGAGCATTAGAAATGTTTATATTGTAGCAGATTCATTGTTTAATTGTCAAGAGAAGTTGCTTTTGAAACTATGCCTGTCAAAGATACACAGCCCTTCTGGTCTTTTATTTAGACCTCATTGATGTAGCAACTTGCCAGTGGTAAATTAAGAAAAAAATAATCATTTTGAAAAAACGTTCAAATGAGTCTCAATAACAGGAGGCATTCTACGGAGAGCACAGGTACACTTGCACCAACAGAAATTTTGTAATTAGCTACTGAGCTTCCAGTGGAAAAGCCAGCAATCATAGATTATAGATATAAACTCAAATTCTAAATGACTTTTAAAGTTTAAATACCACTTTTTTATTCAGGGGGAGGGGAGGCGGGGGACCGGGACTTGCTCTGTCACCCAGGCTGGGGTGCAGTGGCACAATCATGGCTCACTGTAGCCTAGATTTCCTGGGCTCAACCCGTCTTCCCACCTCAACCTCTCCAGTATCTGGGACTACAGGTGCATGCCCATACACACAACTATCTTTTTCTTTGCTTTTTTTTTTTTTTTTTTTTTTTTTTTTTTTTTTTGTAGAGATGGGGTTTCACCATGTTGCCCAGGATGGTCTCAAACATAAACTCAAACCATTTGCCAGCCTAGGCCTCCCAAAGTGCTGGGATTACAGGCATAAGCCACAGTGCCCGGTCAACATCACTCTTCATAAGAACGATTTATTAAACAAGTAATTCCAGCTTAAGAGCAGCGTAGAATTGTTTGCATTTATGTAAACATTTTCATGAACATTAAGAAAATTACCTCCCTGGCCGGGCGCGGTGGCTCAAGCCTGTAATCCCAGCACTTTGGGAGGCCGAGACGGGCGGATCACGAGTTCAGGAGATCGAGACCATCCTGGCTAACACGGTGAAACCCCGTCTCTACTAAAATACAAAAAAAAATTAGCCGGGCGAGGTGGCGGGCGCCTGTACTCCCAGCTACTCGGGAGGCTGAGGCAGGAGAATGGCGTGAACCCGGGAGGCGGGGCTTGCAGTGAGCTGAGATCCGGCCACTGCACTCCAGCCTGGGCTGCTAGACTCCGTCTCAAAAAAAAAAAAAAAAAAATTACCTCCCTTGTTATAAGATGCACATGCAAAACCAGGGTGTATTTATGTGTTATTAGCACAATATTGACAGAGACTCATTATGAGACCATTTGGACAAATGTCCACGCTTTTTATTTTGAATTATAACCATGAAGCATTTGTATCTTTAGTTTTACTATATTCATAGCACAGAATTGAAGAAGATAGTTCCTGATATATCATAAAATTGATGCTGTTACAGGCAAGTTACTGAGTAACAATTTGAAGAGCTTGCCTCCTAAGCACAGCAACTGCAGTGTTTTGAAGCATTCAGAGTCAGTTATTATTTGCAGTTCTACCAGTATGGTTTTCACAGTTTGCAAAATCTAAGATACTGATTTCTAATACTGGCCTATGTTTTTAGTCTGCTTGTTAAATTTTCTTCTAATTTGTTCTTTTTTTTTTTTTTTTTTTTTTTTTTTTTTACTTCTGTGATGCATAATTGAAAAAAAATAGGCTTGAGGAAATCCTTGGAATACAAGCTGGAGTCACTTCCCTGACTTTCTATCTACCGTCTCTGCTATTCCTTCCTTCTACATCGAGGCACAGACAATGAGACCATAAACAGTCACCCTCAAACAATGAAAATTAAGATATTTCTCTCTTTGCTGTGATTACATGCTACCAATCGGTATTTCTCTTTTTATTGAATATTGAAACAGGATACTGACATATTTTTCATAATTAGTGCTCTGGGTCACTGCAGAGAGTAGTTGATTTTCAAATAAATGATAGCTCCAGGCAAGCAAGGAAAAGGTAAAAATGAAGGAGAAAAAGAACATTTACTCATTGATCAGGAAGTGTTTTCGCAAAGTGAAAGAGAAGCTGAGATCATGTGTCATAGGTAAGGTAGAAAAACACAAAAGGAAAGTTTTCTTTCTTTCCTCTTTTTTCTTTCTGTACCTAACGGAATGTTCTGTTATTCAATCTGTGAGCAAATAAATGTTGGGGTTGTATAACTTTTGCTAATCAGGTTATGTTGCTTTAAGTGTCATTCTGCCAGGAATGACAGAGTCAGTTCATGATGATGGGTGCTGTGGCAGGCATCTTGTAAACTTGAGGGGAGACCAAGAGAATTTGCAAAATGCTATTCCTCACAAATGCTATACTCATACCACTAAGCCACTGACTCCAGAACTGCCAATCACTCTGCTTTCTGCAATATGAGCTTATTACGTGTCTTTATTGCTTAAGAAGAGTTGGTTGAGTATTTTGTATACCATTAATCTTCCTGAGACTCTCTCAAGAAGCAAGATATTCAATATTTTTTAAGAGTTGGTGCTCACTTCAAGTTAGCAATGGTAAAAAAACAAACATTTATTCACTGAAGACAGCAACGATTAGGAAGAAATTCAGACTCTGAAATTATTTTATAAGAAAATCACCAATGAAATTTACAAACTTCCAAAGGATTGTGTTTTTTTGTTTGTTTTTGTTTTTTGAGACAGTCTTGCTCTGTCACTCAGGCTGGAGTGCAGTGGCGCGATCTCGGCTCACTGCAACCTCCACCTTCTGGGTTCAAGCGATTCTCCTGCCTCAGCCTCCTGAGTAGCTGGGATTACAGGCACCCACCACCACACATGGCTAATTTTTGTATTTTTAGTACAGATGGGGTTTCACCATGTTGGTCAGGCTGATCTCGAACTCCTGAGTTTGTTATCCGTCCACCTCAGCCTCCCAAATTTCTGGGATTACAGGTATGAGCCACTGTGCCCAGCCAGGATTGTGTTTTAATATTTACAAATAAAAAGGACAGTGATATCATCTTAAGTATGTATTATACATAATTTAATGTTTAAACAATAGCATATATATGTAATGATCTAGGACCAATTCTTTCCATTTTTACCATACTGATCATGCCTATGCCATTCATACTAAAGACCTCTTAGAGTTGAAATATATACCTGACAATCTTCCTGCACATTCAGCTAATGATAAATAAATAAAAACACAAACCAATGTATATTGTATAATACGGGTCTATATTTTACCCACTGCACTCTGGGCCACACGTGATAGGACCAACTCTGAAGGAAAAATGTGCCCATATACCATGGCCATATTTTGGTCTATGCTTTTATGCTAGAAAGTCCTTCCATTTCTTTTCTTTCTTTTTTTTTTTCTTTTTTAACTTTTAGTTTCAGAGGTATATGTGCAGGTTTGTTCTTTAAATAAATTGTGTGTGTCACGAGAGTTTGGTGTACATATTATTTCATCACCCATTTCTTAAAATTTAGTCTGTTCAAAAACTGTTTTAACTATTTGAATTATCACTTAATGCCTATAAGTTCAGTGACATATCACTGCTGAAAGTTTAGACAATTTGCACAACTCTTCAAGACAAGCCAAGAATGATACATCATTCCTATGAAAAAATAGCATGCGATTGCTTTATGATTATAATGGTCCCGAAATATGGCAGTTGTTTGGAAATATGGTAGCATGTATACATATATACACATGCATATATGCACATCTGTGTTTTATAATGCTTAAAGAAAAAGAAAGAGGGTTCAACTGTTATCAAATGACTATCAACTTCATGGTGTATATGAAGTTCCAAGCTGAAGAAATTGCACAGTCATATTATAAATAGATCTTTTGACAAAGCGTACGCCACAGAATACAGTGAAAGACAAGCAAATACGTCCAAAGTTTGCAAGTCAGATAGAGGGCATGCGTCTCTTGCCAAAAGTTCATATCAAGGTTTATTCTTATTTGTGTGTGGTGCATATAACTTTTATATGCATATAAATCACACATGCACATACATATATATAATCACAACTTCAATTTTTTTCTATGGTATTTTACTCAGAATTCCCATGTGGCTGAATTATGTTCATAAAGTTGACATACAGTTTTCAATTTCTTAAGTGAACACGTACAATTGTTCATCATAACCTAATGTTTCTCTTTCTTTGTGAGCCTTTTAAAATTAAACTCAGAAATTAGACTTCTATGAAAACAAATACTGCTTAAAGAAATAAATATATAATTAAATTTAAATGATTTTGTATAATTATATAATTAAAATTACATACTAAATTTTGACTTGTTAAGAAAAAAATGGGTAGTAATAATTCGGCACCTAAGGTAAATGTGAACATAAATGAACTTTTCTTGGGATCAAGTCTTTCCCCAGCAAACTCCACAACAATTCAAAAAGTTGAAAAGGAAAAGATAAATATAAGAAAATTTTTCACCATCTTCAAAAGATTCTCAGCTTGCTTACCAATGATGAGAATTCATCTTTACAAAGAATAATACAAATATTTAAACTTAGCCTCAAATCCAATATTTGTCCTTGACTGATCTTCTCATACCCTAAATAGTTTTCATCTGGCCACACCCCAATTTTAACCTTGAAAACTTACAAAAGTAGATCATTCAAGCTGTTCCAAACAATAAAATGTTTCAGGGTAATAAGGAAGAACAACGATATATTTTCAAAACTCTAATAAACTTTTTTTTCAAAATGATTACTCATGTCAGTGACCAAAATTGGAACAGCATATCAGCATTCTAGTAGAGTCACAGTCTGTTCTAAATCTTAAAAAACAAACAAACAAAAAACATAAAGCACCACATCTCACAATAAACAAAATATATTCAGATACAATTGTAGGAACAGATTTTTTTGTTGGAGGACAGCATGGGCATTTGAAGAAAATGTTTTAGGTACAGTGACATTGGTTTTTGTCACCACTGTTTCATAGTTTATCTACTTGCATAAGCTAAAGTACATTCCTCAATTCAGGTTCCAGCCATTCAAATCTCTGTTCCTACATAAAGCTCTAAACCCACTAATCTCTCAGGTCTTTGATAAGTCAACACTGCAATCAATAGCTTGCTGTCTTCAGCTTCAGGTCTCAGTGGCATTCTTTGATTAATATCAGCTTTCCAGGAGAAACATAAAAATCATATCATGTGCAACTGGATCAAACTGCCATGCAACTTCAGAAAACTGAGATGTTCAAGGAAAATATGAAATGAACTGTAGTGGATAAATGTCAACTTCAGATTTTTTGACATGTTGTTATATTTAAATTAAAGGCAATGTTATTTTGGTTCCTTCCTGCTCTAAACATGTTGGCTTTCCCTTTCAGGAGATTCTGATAAAATATATGATCATCCCTTGCCAACATTTTGAATTCCTCTTCTGTGCAGACAGCAGGGTTTATTTGATAAAATTTTAATGACCATGGGCCTGCATAACAATGTGAGGCACCAGCACACTTTCAATAAGGCTATGCATTTGTTAAGACTGGCATTGGGTGGTATTCTCTAAGCGGAAGGCTTCGTGGTCCGAGAAGCAGGCTTAGTGGAGATAGAAGCTGCTCTGGAGAAAGTGCCATTATCATGCAGCAGTCGTGTGGATGAAATGGAGATTTATGAATCACTGCCAAAGAAAACTATGCTATGGGTTGTAAATTAAAACTGGGGTTTAACGTATACCCAGCACTAGGCTGGAGAATCTAGTTTTCAGATTACCCCACAGACTTAGTTAAAAGCAGCTTTAGAGTGCCCCTCAATCCCTGATTACATCCCCTCAACTTTCCACGAAATCCTACACTGTTTTCTTGTTGCAGATGCATAGGGGCTGAGGGTGTCTAAATCTATTCAGGAGAGGTTTTGGATTTTTGTTTAACTCCTTTTCAATTCTGGGCTAAGTAGTGTTGGAACTGGACTTTATCAATGTTAAGTCATGCAGTTATGTTACTTGCTTGACTTGCAATGAAATGGTTTATGATCTTGGCTTCTTGACTTACATATATACCCTCAGAGCTGAGTCTGGGGATATTTATACTTTCTGCAGCTTTACTATATGCATTCTATAAACAAATACAAAAATCCAGCATAACTTTTCAACTCCAAAAATGTTATTTTAAAGGATGTTTTGTTTGTTTGTATTTTTGTTTGTGACTCTGGCTATCTTTGTGAATTATCATGACCCAAATTGACAGAATATAAGTAAAAAATTATTAAGGTTTTATTCTTGATCTACAAGTACTATCTTTCAAGAATTTTCAGGTTTATGTTGAGTATACACTGTTATTCTTGTTACATTGTGAAAATTTGACTGATACTAGGATAGCTCTTTCAGTGAGAACTGTAGTGTGGCTTTCATGTGGCAGATATCTTTTGAAAGTTCTTTTCTGGCACCAAGAGTACTGACCGAGAGCGGAGGAATGAAACATGGAAACTCAGATGGGTGATGGTTCAGGATTGTTCCATTTCATAAATGAAAATATATGACTGCTATACTTCCGTATCTCAGCAATGTGAAATCAACTGGACTGTCTGGTAAAGAAGAAAGTTGAAAATGTGGAGGAGTCATTTATTTACTCTATAAGAACCTGGATTAATTACCAGTGAAGAAATGTTTTCCTGAGCAATAAAAATATAAGAATACTGACGTATAAAACATTTTTTGGTAATAAAAATAGTGAAAAGAGCATTGAAATGGAAATGGAAAGATGAGGGGCGTGAAGCGGAGGAAGACTATAACTATTAGAATATGGTTGTTAGATTGTCCAGTAAAGAAAATAATTGCCAGAAGTCTGACATTATGATGTAAATAACAGCTCATAAGTAAAAGATGAAAACAGCTGTTCAACTAGAGACAGAAATCACAAATACTTTAAAACAAGTTGCACAAAACTCCACTTGGAATCAAGAACTTACCCAAAATCCAAGGAAATAGCCTTTAACATTGGCTCCCAGTATAAGAAATCATTTTGGAACTTTAGAATATAAAATGAATGAAATTTGATCACACACAAAAAAGCCACATATTTCCAACTTTTTTAAAAGATATTTTAAGATCACTATAGGCTTGAGAGAATAAGAATAAAGTGATGATAAACATAAATCCCATATAAATAAACTATATAAATATGTATATATATTTAGGATTTTAGGAAAGTGTAATCCGGTATGATCTTTACAGTATTAATTTTTAATGTAATTGCTCATAATGTGATAACTATAGCAAGTTGCCTAAAGAAAGACGCACATACCCTAAATCTAATTTAATTAGGTTTGAACCAAAATTAGATCCACTTTCGCGATGAAATTACAAATCTAATACTAAAAAACACCTAGCCAAATAATCCATCTTCTTCATACTAGTGTGATATTATGCTATAATGAGTAATATAGTTTGATCTTTGTCCCTAGTTTCTAGCACAGAGTTCCTAAAATCCTTGTAATATCTGGAGTGATCATGGTGGTAGGAGCATCTTTTGTTATAGTATTGGGTCTTTGCCCTGGCTCCTGACACAGAGTTCCTACATTTCTTGGAATTTTGTGAGTAATAGAAGAGTTTTTTGTTAGGAGGCAAATCTTAGTCCTGTACTCTGGCTTCACCAGTCTTGGTCGCCAAAAAGACTAAACCTTGATTAGAAGCTTGGAACTTTTGACCCGACCCCCAAACACCAGGGAGGAGAGGGGGTCAGGAGATTGAATTAATTATATATTATGGCTATGTGATGAAGCTTTCATAAAAGTCTCCAGATGATGGGATTCACGGAACTTCTGCATTAGAAAATGCATCCATCTGTCTCCAGATCCAAGGGGAATCCTATGGTGGAGATTCTTCTGGAACTGGAACTGCATCAGACCAGTCTGATTCAACTTTTATGTAACAAAGTTTTGAGTTGAGTTGTTTTTCAGTTTCCGTGGACCCTTCAATCTGGGGATTGAAGGTCCCATCACGTGAGTATGCCCAGATGAACCCAAAATGCAACCACGGGCAAAACCTAAGTACTGGACCAAGGAGCAAGGACTGTATTAAGAGGCAGATACAGAATGGCAAGATGTAGAATCCAATCAGATCAAGCCCCGGTGTTACCACACGGCATGATCCAGTCAGACCCTGGCTTCCAGCATCATTTCACTGCAAGATCTAATCAGACCACACCTCATGCCCTATGCCTATAAAACCTGGCCCAGACCCCAGCTTGGGGAGACAGATCTGAGTGTTTCCTCCTCTTCTTATCAGTTGACTCACAATAAACCTTTCTCACTACAAAAACCCAGTGCTTTGGTGTTCAGCTTTCCATTGTGTGTGGGCAAATGGATCAGTTTTCTTTAGTGACAGAATTTGCACTATATACCTCTTCAACCTGGCTGTATATTTGTATTTTTATAATATTTTTATAATGAATCAGTAATAAGTGAAATGTTGCCCTGAGTTTTATGAGTTGTTCTAGCAAATTTTCAAACCTGACAAGGGAGCTTTGGCAAACTCTGACTTTGTAGCGAAGTTGAACAAAAGTGTGAGTACCCTAAGCCCTGAATAACTTTGATTGGCATCTGAAATGGGTGCAGTCTTGTGAGACTAAGAACTTCATTTGTGGGGTCTGTGCTAACTCCTCGTACTATAAAAATCACATTGAATTGTAGGTCACCTAGTTGGTATTTGTTTACAAAGTTGAGAATTGGTTGGTGTGGAAAAAAGAAAAACAAAACAAAACAAACAAACAAAAAACAAGCATTTGTTGTCAGAAATGTTACATAAACAGTCCGTAATACTAAAGCACTTACACAATAGCAATCACATTAATGTGACTGGTTTACAAATATAAACATACAGGTCATATTAAAAATGGAATTGGGCTATTTCATAATCAGTGGCCCCTTTAATCAGTATTTTGGATGGAATGTTTATGTTCCCCCAGATGTTATACATTGAAACTTAGCCCCCAACGTGACATTATTCGGAGGTGGGGTCTTTGGGAGGTGATTCATTCTGAGGGTGAATCCCTCATGTGTGGGATTACTGCCTTTATAAAAGAGACAGTGAAACTGTTCATGGTGATAAACACCTGCTTGTCCCAGCTACTCAGGATGCTGAGGCAGAAAGACTGTGTGAGCCCAGGAGTCCAACATCTACCTGGGCAGCATAGCAAGATCCAGACTCTAGAAAAAAATAAGACATCAGAGAGCTCTCTTGATCTCTTTCTGCCATGTGAGCACATGTACAAAGAGAAGTTAGTAGTCTAAAACCTGCAAGGAGGCCCTCATCAGAACCCAACCATGCTGACACCATCCTCCCAGACTTGTGGCCTCCAGAACTCTGAGAAATAAATTTCTGTTGCTTATAAGCCACCAACTTTATAGTATTTTGTTACAGTAGCCCAAACTGAATATGACATTTAGGTTAAATATTGAAATACAGAATGTGGTGCGGGAGTGGAGGTCAGGGATGTTAGAAACAAAGAAATATTTAATAAATTTTACTGGTAAAATTTTTTGTCAGTTTAGAAAAATATAAAGTATAGCTTATAACAATATATCAAGTTGCAGTTTGATTAAATATTAAAAATTATAAAAATATTTATTTTCATTTTGAATGGAACAAACACAATCAGGGTTCTATTGAGAATGAGAAGTGAAGTCACAGATGCTAGGAAAAAAAACTAAAAATATTCGCATGGCTGAAGAAAGAAATTGAGATAATTTTTGAAACTTCTTCATCCTGAATCTTTGCTCAATGGGGAGAAAAAAGCAAGAATAGAAGAGGCAAGAACATTAAAAAAAAAAAAAAAAAAAAAAAGATTAGATATACTCTTTTTACTAGTAATAGAATGTTGTTAAAAGTTCTTTTCCTTACTATTTTTCCAAAGCATAGGGTATTTTATTTCAGAATGTGGATCTGCTGGACAAAGAGATGATTTGCATCCCAGGAAAAATGGGGTGGGATAGTAAGAGATTTCATATGCTACTCAGATTGGTGCACAATTTAAAACTATGAATTGTTTATTTCTGGAATTTTCCATAAATATTTTCAGACCATGGTTCACCGCAAGTAGCTGAAATCACAGAAAGTGAAACCATGGATAAGGAGAAACCATAAGTAATGAAACTGTAAAACTTAAGTTTCAAAAGAAAAACAGTATTACTTACTGGAAAGAAATACATAACAGGTCTTTACTTTGTCTCCCTGATGCTGTAAAAATTTTACTAACTTTTCCAAGACTGGATTGCTATAGTTCATCTATGAAACAGGTATCCTAAGACTGTGGCATAAAGAAATACTGACTATGGCCGGGAGCAGAGGCTCAAGCCTGTAATCCCAGCACTTTGGGAGGCCAAGGCGGGCAGATCACGAGGTCAGGAGATCGAGACCATCCTGGCTAACACGGTGAAACTCCATCTCTACTAAAAATACAAAAAATTAGCAGGGCATGGTGGAAGGCGCCTGTGGTCCCAGCTACTTGGGAGGCTGAGGCAGGAGAATGGCGCCAACCCAGGAAGTGGAGCTTGCAGTGAGCCGAGATCGTGCCACTGCACTCCAGTCTGGGCGACAGAGGGAGATTCCGTCTCAAATAAATAAATAAATAAATAAAATAAAATACTGACTATTCCATGTATTCCCTCATGTGTTCAGCCCCTTTGCCAGTTAGGCAAGACCATGTAACTAGTTCTGGTCACTGAATTGTGGTCAAAATGAAGTATGTCATTTCTGGTTGAGGCTATAAAAAACATTTGTACAATTCTCCATTCTCTCTTTCCATGTTGTTGCTCTTACCAAAGCCCATGTTTCTGGCAATGCATCTCCAGGATGGGGGTGTTTCATAAGTCTGGATCCCTGACTGGCCGACTGTGTGGGATGGAGTTATTCCACAAGCATGGGGCTTGTAGCGCCAAAGAGAAGTACAGTTTTATAGTGTCAGTCTTCTGAGATTTGGGGGATTGTGTGTATGTGTATGTGTTAGTCCATTTTCATACTGCCATAAAGAACTGCCCGAGACTCGGTTATCTATAAAGGAAAGAGGTTTAATTGACTACTCACAATGCAACATGGCTGGGGGGGCCTTAGGAAACTTACAATCACGGAGCAAGGCAAAGGAGAAGCAAAGCACCGTCTTCCCAAGGCAGCAGGAAGGAGAAGTGCCTAGCAAAGGGCGAAGAGCCCCTTGTGAAAACATCAGATCTTGTGAGAAGTCGCTTACTATCATGAAGACAACATGGGGGAAACCACTCCCATGTTTCAACTACCTCCACCTGGTCTCTCCCTTGACACATGGAGATTATGGAGATTACAATTCAAAATGAGATTTAGGTGGTGACACAAATCCTAACCATATCAATGTGTGTGTTTTGTTATTCTATGTCCTAGCCTGTCCTGATAATTGCAACACCTTATCTGCCAAAAATAAACTATAGAAGATCATCTAATTTCAGTATATCTCTTCATTTTATAGTCTTCCCTTAAATCAAATATAATATGGATTCACTTAATATCAGATAATATGTAATTTTCGATAAAAATGTTATTTCAGCCAGGCGCAGTGCCTCATGCCTGTAATCCCAGCACTTTGGGAGGCTGAGATGGGTGGATCACCTGAGGTCAGGAGTTCGAGACCAGCATGGCCAACCTGGTGAAACCCCATCTCTACTAAAAGTACAAAAATTGTCTGGGTGTGATGGCGGGTGCCTATAATCCCAGCTACTCAGGAGGCTGAGGCAGGAGAATCACTTGAACCTGGGAAGCGGAGGCTGCAGTGAGCTGAGACTGCATCATTGCACTCCAGCGTAGGCGACAGAGCCAGACTTCATCTCAAAAAATAATAATAATAGTAAGTTATTTCAGTAGTGTTTTCCTGATTGTGACTTAAATTCTTGTTTAAGACAAATCCAGCTTAATATTTTTTATTACTGTATACATGCCAAAGGAGAAAAGAATATAAAACTAGAAATGAAGATCTCAAGTATCTAATTTAAAACAAACAAACAAAACAAACAAACAAAAAACAAACACAAAACTGGCCATGGGTTATCACAAGGACAATTGCAAACAAAAGCAGTTAATTCTCTGAAATTTTCTTTTTTAACAAGTTGAGTTGATGTCATGTACAGATAGCTTCTACTCTTTACATTGGCAATTGTCTTTCTTACCATTCATTCGAAAATAAATATCGCTTGTCTATTATGTACCAGGCACAATGGGAATAACAGAAATACAATGACAAATGGTGCTTAGCTCCAAGTGTTCAGAGTGTGGTAGAAAAACAGACAAGAAACTACTAGAATTTGTCTTGTTAGATGTTCTAACATAAACATGGAATGACACTATGAGAACCCTGTAGAGAAAGGACTAATGCTTTCTAAGAAATGTTAGGTTAGAAATTACATAAAAGATAATCCCTGACAGTTTTGGAGGATTAAAACAAAAAGTTTGCCATACAAAACTACAAATTAGAGGGATTGCATAGAAAGAGGTGAATTTGTAAAGTCTACAAGTTGTGAGTAAATGTCATATTTAAAGAATTTTTACAAGTTTAGTATAATTGGGACATGAGATTCATACAGCAATAACATAGGCAACACATACGAAATAAAAGAAAAAATGTCTTAGATGTCATGCAAAAGACTTGGAACTTTATCCTCAAGGGATAAGAAATTGCTTACAAATTTTAACCAGGAACATCACATGCCAATATTTTATTTTAGAAAGTTCCTCTTGGAATCAGCTTAAAGATTGTATTGCTGGGGAAGAGATGAAAGGCTGAGTGATTGGCATCTATTGTAACAATCCATGTAAAGAATGATTGTGGCATGAAGCAAGCCAGTTGAAGTCGATATAGGAGGATTGTATAAATTTAAGTGATATATAGAAGTTTGAATAAGTAAGAGGTAGTGATCAATGGGATGTGAAAAGGAAAGGGGAAGAGGAAGGAGAAAATCAAAGATTTCTTTCTCTGTGACAAAGTGGATGGTGATGCCAAATACAGGGATAAAATATATAGGAAGTAGAACATTGGAAATAATGTGATAAAATTATAGGGTCTATGGGCCAATGAGATAAAAATAAGCAATAGCTGAAATTATAGATTAAAATAATAGACAAACATCTAGGCTGATTTAAAAAGAGGAGATGAATGGCTTAGAGTGTATGGAAAAATATTGGATCATTTAACAAGAATCCATAGTTAGAGCAAATTAGGGCTGGATTATCTGGTGGTTTAAAATGACCAGTTAAGCTCTGCAGTGGCTTCATCAGAAACTTGCTAAGTTTTGTGGCCATAAGATGGCTTGCAGTATAATAATCATGATTATATATACATAGCTTTGTTTATGCCCTGTAGGAGAGTAGTGCTGATTTTCTATGCTCTGTTTTATTTATTTATTTTATTCTCCCTAAACATCCATGGTATATACTCTTTTAAATGCATGGAAACTTCAAACCTGGCCATTGCAGACCACTCTTCAAATTAGCTCAAATTGGTTTAGGTCCGCCAATTCCTAGTTCAAGGAAAGAGGAATAGGATTAATAAGATTAACTCATTTTAACAACATTCCATCCCTGGAATGGGGGTTGTCTTGGAAGACACCCAAGCACAATAAGGGTTCTTACTGAGAATAGTGAGTGGAGTCACATACTAGGCAGAAAACCAAAAATGTTGTCAAGGCTAAAGAAATAAATTGGGCTTATTTTTCAAACTTCCTTATCCTGAACCTTTGTTCAATAGAGAGAAAAATGGAAAAAAGCAAGAATATTTCAAAAAGAAATGTTAAAATACTCTTTGCTTCAGAAAATAGTACGAAACATAACTTTACAACATCTTATTACTAGTGAGGCTAGAAAGAAGAGACAAAAATTCACATCACATTTTGTATGGCTATCAAAATGATACCCCAAACGCCAATTCCACATGGCATCCTTAGTACTTCTCAAAAGTATTCATTGCATTTCCTACACATATGAAAATGTGTTTGTCCACAATGTATGCACACACATGTACAAAGTGAAATATCTGACTTATTTCTTTAGCCCCAAGAGAATTATGCCCTAAGCTTGCTCCAGGCCATCCCTTTAAAAACAAGTCTAATTCTTTCAATTGAGTACCATAAATGAAATGGCAGATGTTAAAGAGTATCCTGGGATCTTCCAAAGGCTGCTGACTTTACACTAAAGTTTCACAGATAGGAAAAAGCTGTGACCAAATCTTACTGAACATTAATTATTCAAAAATATGAGCAAATTCATGAAGGTAGTGAGGGAGTCCCTTAAGGGCAAAAATGTCAGTTTGCATCAGGATTTTAGCAGGGGAGAGAAAATGAATGAAATGGGAAGGAGTAGAGAAGAAGAAACACAGAACATGGCCTGTTAAATCTGCAGTTACTAAAAATATAAAAGATGTGTTGTAGATTATCTAGTGGAAAAATTAAGAAGATGAATCTGATATACTTCCAGATATAAGGTGAAGCAGAGATTGCACAAACATAGAAGACAGAAATGGAGCAAAGAAATGGAAATGAAAGGTTTTGGAAATTCACAAATTGTTGGAGAAAGATTGAGACATTCACAGAATATAGAGAATTAGGGGGACAGGACAGGTTTATTCAGAACTCCGGGAGGCAGGCTTAGCAGAGATCTGGGTGAAATTACATTAGGAACACAATCCTTTACCCGGCATCCTTATGTCATGATCTGATCACCAACTATAAGGCCTGATGTGATCAATGTTCTCAGCTGAGTATTTGAGTCATTCTACAGCATGACTCAAATTTCCTTTCCTATTTTATTCTTTACCATCCCTTACATAAATTCTGTGTTCCAGCTAACCTAGATAGTTTAATATATTGTACCATTTCCTTTCAGGCCTTTCCCTTTTCCATCACAGTCTGTGTTACTTTGAGTATCTCTTTCCGTCTCCACCTTGTCTAGCCAATTATACCTGGCCCTTGGAGTCACTCAACAACTTTGTTTCTCTCTCCACCTCTCATTTCCACTTTAGATCACTTGGTTTCTTGCTTGATAATGCAGAGGTATTACCCAGAAAAAATAACAACAAAACAAACAAACTAACAAACAAAAACAGAAAAGGCTATTCTGTGACTAAAACTAAGGTTTCAAATTACCTCAAAGGTCACTAAACTCTGGATTTTAAAATATGCTATTTAGTCATGAAATTGGAAACTCTGTCACAGTGTAGCATCAATAAGTACAAGTTTTCAATGCTGTTATCATGTCTAGTAATAAAATGTAACTGAATGTGATGTGAGGCTTCGAATTACTTTCAAAAGCAATTAACTTTAGCCTCATTTTGGCACTCCACAACAACCTTCCATCAAACTTTGGTAATTTTTGTTCCTTGATTATTTTTTATACTTGTTTGTGTTTACTTTTATGTTCTTTTTAATCCTTATTCTTATTTTTCTCTTTATCCCTTTCTCTTCCTCCTGAATGATACTTGAGCATTTTAATAATCAGTGAGAAATAAAAGGAAGAGTGTTTAACCCTAACTCCTCTCACTCACCCCAAATATAAAATGAAAACAAAGTTTATGCTAATAGATAATCTTCATCTCAACAGATTGTAATTCCACAATTGGCCAGTGGCCCATGCTATTATTCAAACTATTATAATATGTTAAAAACAAAATTCCTTGAGAATATAATTATTATAAATTAAGGTACCCTGCTAGCTATGTGGGCTTCTCCAGCAGTTATAAAAATGTTGCCAAAATTATACTTTAGCAATTAGCCCCTAGTGTGGGCTGCTAATGGATTTTACACTCAGCTTTAAATGATACAGCCTAAGACTCTTTTAGAAAATAACTCTTAAAATATGTTTTTAGATTGGATTGGGACAGACTAGCAGATCTTAGTCAATCACACAAACTGTCTTCTGTTTGATAAAATTGATAAAGCTGAGTAACATCTTAATAGTTGAATCACAAATGAAAATATAAAAACATAAAAAGGTATAGGTTTTTAAAGAGACTTAAAGTCAGGTTCACAATGATCAATGTAAAGATTACTATTTTGGCAAACACAGCATCTTTGCTATATATTTTAGTGTAGCATGGAACTGAGGATCTAGGATTCTTTTTTCATTTATTTTATCACTATGGACAATCTATTGAGGGAATGTATTTAGTTCACTGTCTGAGTGAGTCATTTAAGCTATAAATATAAAATTGGAATGTCAATGGTCTGTGATAGAAGAAATGTATACCAAAAACTACTATGTATAATATATTCTAACAATGATAGAAAAAAACACACTAAGAAAATCCTCCTCATCCTGATGAGGAGAAAATACGATTTTATTTTTTATCTGACAGAATAAAAACACAAACAACTGAGAAGGGTACAGAAGGTCAGCTCAGCTTAACAAATTTTTCTAAGCACCTAATATGTCAATAAGACAATCTCTGTCACATATGAGAGTTAGATTCATGAACTGATAATTTCAGTATAATCCAATCAACATTCTGACCGAACATTTCAAATAGAGAAATGCATATAAATAACTTACCATTATGCCTGCATAGTAAGAACAAGATATGTGTGAGCTATAATACATATATTACATATTAAAGTGCTAATGGGAAAAGAGGGAGAAGCACTTAGCCCAGGATAATGATGTTCTCTCAGTTACACAACTAGTGCCAAAAACAGCTAAAATTCAGATTTCTGAACATCTACTCTAATGCCTTTTTCCAAAAGGGCATGGTGCTCACAAGCTCCACTGTGATGAAATCTTGGAGTTAAATAGTAAGCAGCACATGCTAAAATGCATTTGCCATTCTTTCCCCTCCTTGAACCCCACCCAAGTAAAAAGAAAACAGTTTTAAATACTAAAGTTATGTTTTTCTAATAATAGCTTTAACTAGGATGACATCTGCAATAGACAACAGTGGCATTTATATTTCTCATATATAAATAAGTCACACAACACTTTAAAGGTTAAGTAATGCAAACTATATAGTTACATACAAAGGACTCTCCCTCCTTCTGTTCATTGGCAGTTGACATCCCGAAGATCCTCTCTGTGAGTGTTTTATTTCTTTCCCCCATGAATGCCTATGAATTTGGGTTTGCAGTTTCATCATGAGACATTCTTGATACAGTTTCATAGATAAATTCAGGGAGGAGTTAATGTAACACCTTTTAGTAAAATTAAACATATTAGTTAAAATGTACTTTATCATTCCAAGTGAAACAAGGTCTAACAGCATGCCTCCAAGTTCTTGTATTCTAATACATGCTTACTTACACCAAAAGCCAACTCTCTTGATTTTAAAAATATCTTGCATAGTGAAATGGGAATGCTAATGCCAAATTGGAGGTTGATTTAAGGACCTACATGAATATTTTAAGATCATTCAACCAGAAGCACTCTATGTTACCAGTTTATCTACCAACAAAAGTACGGTGCAATTTATGAACCAAATTTCCTCGAAAAATCAATTTAGGGGGATTAATTACTTAAGCAAAGGCTGTTTCTGATATTGTGTTTCTTTTCAGTAATGGAAAAAGAATGTTCCTGCTATGTCTGCCATTACATGTGTTGCCCACTGACTGATCCCTGACCATCCACCTCAAAAACCTAGGACTCTAAACTGTGAATAGTGAAATAGCTTTATCCCTAAAGGAGATCTTGGCAGGTAATTTATTTCAAAAAGGATCCAAAGACTTGCTCGTCTTAGAGCCTAACATGGGAGCCCCTCATTCATATCCTAGTGGCTGAAAATGGCATGGAAACCAGTGTTTAATAGCTTGACTGGGTGTATTTTTCCCCATCCATAAATCCATCCCTCTCCCAAGTGTTTTGCAAACACTGCATTTTTCCAGGAAAGTACAGTAAATTTTATATATGTGCCATAAGTGGCTCTGAAGACAAGCCCTGGCCCATATGCTCAGGGCCTAAAGTGATGCTGTCAAGAGTGAAGGGGAATAAGGCCATACTGCTGAAAGCAGAGCAGGCTGCCTGTCCCTTCTGTTTGTTTTTCATGTGGTTGTACAGTAACTCAGGGCATTTCCTCCCACACAGATGTATATTCTCAGCCTCGGAGGAAAGAGGCCAAAAGAAAGAAATCAGACTGCATGGGAAAACAAAAGATAACAGTAAATGCGTGGGTGGGGAATAGAACAAATGTGAACTAAATGGCGTTTTGCTGGGCCTGCTACCTCTGAAGCTATTTGGCTTTAATTAAAAGCTCAGTGAAACCTGTACCTTTCCCACTAGATTGTGGGCAGCTTACAAGCAGGGGCTCTGCCTTACTCACAGGTGTTTCCTGCTCAATGACTCACACAGTTTTGCACACAGTAGGTGTTCATATCATGTCTCTAGAATTAAATCTACTGCCGGGATACTTCTGTTATACTGGCAGGCAAACATGAAGGCCCAGGACAGCTTGAGTTAAAAGTAAAACTGCTGGAAGACATTACAACACCGAAATACTGCAGGGTTTATGGTGTTGCCATGTGCTGAAAGCCTTGGGAGACCAAAAATCTGAGTCACCCTTGAAAAGTAAATTACTTTGTAGATATGATTGCATTGTAATTAGATATTTCTAATAAGCTAAAATTTAAAAAGGTTTGCTCTCTTTAACATTTAGCCTTCCTTAATCAGTACTTCTTGTTTTAATGAAAAGTGCCTTTTGTTAATACTATCCTTTCTGTGCTTTTTAAAACATGTGCATAAATCTAGGAAAAAAAATTGAACAGCATAGGACTAATTAGTTCACGGGCCCAGTACTTTGTTTTAAAAATAATCTTGAGCATATCGTTTATACAGTTCTGATTAATGTTTTATGAGGATGTATTAAGGATGATGTTTCTAACAGCAGGAATGTGTAAACTGTGAAAAATTAACAAATCATCTGCTATATAATATTTCCCACTTGGACATCTGTAACAATAGGGATAAAACCTATTCCAATCATTGTGGAAAGGTAATCAGATTCTTCTTCCCAGCAATGAACAGTTTTCTCAAGGGGCAGATTATTCTAGTTCTCGCCTCATTGTTGGTGGAGCAGAAGCCCAGGAGGCGTATGTGTATATATCAAGAACTTATTAGCACCTTTTGTAAGAATCTGTGCCCGAGGATGGCAATAAAGGAGCCAGGTGCTTTTAAACAAGGCACCAAGCGCTTACTGGTAGCTTTCTGAATATGTCCATATCTTCTTCAGAGTTAACTTTTCAAAAAAAGGAGACATTTACCTTGCCAGTCTAAGCAGTAACTGCCAATTTGGGAAACTCTTGTACCTCAGCAGTTTAAGAAATCTAAACAGTCTGTAGGAAAATAATATGTTCAGGAAAAAACACAAAATTTATAAACATAAATACTTTTTTCCACCATGTTCTGTAGAACTGCATGCAGCCAAATATTTCTGCAGATAGACAACAAGACGAGATATCCAACAGTTAGTGTTTGTTCTGTTTCTTGCCTTCTGAGAACAATGACTTCAGAATGAACAATAGTAAATTCGGAGGGAATCATAGAGAATGAAAATCTTATCTAGTTGACCTTAAATGTTTCTCACAAGATTTCCTGCAGGTTCTCCTGAATCCCAGGCTGATACTGTGTGGGGTGCACAGTATGACACAACAAACTGAAATCCTTTGGTTTTAAAAATAAAAATGTATCATTTTCTTCACTAGAAATTTGCTCTTTGTAGGCATGTCTTCCATCCTAAGTTTGGTTGCCAGAGATATCCAGGATCTGATAGCATTTATTATGAAGGGTTCCTTAAATATGTCTAAGCGGTTCATTGCTGTTTCCTCTAATATGTCTGAACTCTCCAAACACTCCTGAGCAGGTAGGGGAAAAAATGCAGTTTTACCATAATGAAAACTGGTGATCCCACCTACTCAGTTCCTACCATATTGGTATTTTAGTTTATATTTGCAAATTTTTATCTATTCTAAGAATGACTCTTATTTAATGTGATCTCCACCAGGTATTTATAAGAAGCACTAATAATTGTGTTCTTGGCATGCTCATGAAAATTAAACCTAAGCAAGAATGAAAAAGAGTGGAACCCATTGTGTAGTAAAGTTATCACAAGCTTACTCATCTATAAGCAGTAGGCAGCTACATATTGTCATTGTACAAAGCACTTCTAAAATATGTTGTCATTTGGCTCAAACTTAATGGAAGCTTAGGATGCGTACTTTAATGATTGGAACAGTGACTCTGTCTAGCGTAAGATACAAAACTAATGAAACTGGCAAGTTGTCTTTAAGCCAGCAAATTCTCTGCTCTAAAAATCATGTCTGTCTGACAAGCAGGAGTGTATGTCTCACAGCAGATCCTAGAGCATTTACATTCTCTCAGATTTCCATATTTCATATTGCTTCTTCTTCCCTAGATACAAAACAACACGTATTGATTCAATATCACCCTGCTGTCTATTTTAATTGAAATCTTCAGCATATACAAACATGTCAAGAGTTAGTAATAAAAAATACGACTAAAAGCTCAACAAGAAATAGATATAGATCTTTGGGGGTTTCGAAATCTTATTCTTTCACCTGGGTTTTGAATTGTATTAATGGCCACAAATGAAGACGCAGTAGCACAAGGGATTAGACTCTGCTCAGCTAATGTTTAGAAATTCCATAAACATAACCCACTCCATAATATTTACCCACCAGACTGCCCTCAGCAGTGAAAACACCTATTACAGTAACATTTGGGTTAAGCCATGTTTTACTCCAGAAGATGCTTGTGAAATACAAACACACTAATGAAAGGGAAGAAATCATGAAGCTAGTTTGAAATCAGCATTGATTCTTGATGTCATCTTTTTGGGAGGTGGGTTTGCACAATCTGAAGTAAGAATTCAAAAAAGCAGAAGTACCAGGAAAAGGAAAAAACAACACAAGACTTTTTTTTTTTGTTTTCTGAGACAGAGTCTCACTCTGTTGCCCAGGCTAGAGTGCAGTGGTGTGATCTTGGCTCACTGCAACCTCTGCCTCCTGGGTTCAAGTGATTCTCCTGCCTCAGCCTCCCGAGTAGCTAGGATTACAGGTGCGTGCCACCATGCCCGGCTAATTTTTTGTATGTTTAGTAGAGACGGGGTTTCACCATGTTGGTCAGGCTGGTCTCGAACTCCGCCCACTTCAGCTTTCCAAAGTGCTGGAATTATAGGCTTGAGAAGAAATTTTTAACAAACAGTGAAGGGCTAATAAGAAAAGACTTAAAAGAAGCTGGTCATTCTTCAAAATTTTGGCAACCAGAAACCATCCTTAATTTCAGTTTCTCTCTCTTCTTCCTTACATATATTAAGCTATCTCATGATTTGCTAAGTTACATCTTTGGAAGATGTAACGAATAGATTATACAACTAATTGGAAAGTTGAAAAACTTTTATGTTGAGAAATATTCGGATAATAATAATCACAATTTATGCTATGTTTTAAGTGTTCCCAGCAGTGTTAGCTATTATATGATATTATTAAAACTTACCGCAGCCATGCAAAACTGACATTATTGTCCACATTTTATAGGTGGAAGAAATAAAACTCAGAGAAATTAAGTGGCATCCTCAAAGTCACTCTGCTATAAGTGATACAGTTGGAATTAGGTGCTTGTGTTTCTGCATCCAAATCCTATTTCTAAAATAATTATTTGGTGCTGTTAAACTCTGGGAGATATCAATAAGCAACATGAATGATAAGGGCAAGCAAGCAGGGAGTAGAGCCTATATAGCCAGGGGCTCAGTAAGAAGGGGTCATTGGGGACATCCTGAAAGTGGCATTGAGGTGAGAGTATAAGTTAGCCCTTTAATAAGGGGTTAGGGAGAGGAAAGGGAAGATGATTTCAGGCAGGGGAAATGTGTGCCCCCAGGCTAAGAAAGAAATAAGAGGTTAATGGGCTCCAGGAACTTGAAAAAGGTGAGGTCTGCAGGGGTCAGCTCTCAGATCACCTTGTAAGCTTAGTTAAGGACTTGGGAGGTTATCTGAAGGATAAGTGAAAAATCCACGAGAACTTTTACTTGGAAGGATCCTATTTGCATTATAGAAGATCATTCTAGCAGCAGCTGAATCAAAAAAAAAAAAAAAAAAAAAAAAAAAGCACAATTGTAGGTTGCATTAGAGCGCATAAAAACCCAGGTGCACACAAGAAGGTAGGAGGGAGGTGCAGCCATTCAAATGAAACGCCCTGGTAGAGGTGGGGAGTAAATGTGGGTTGACTTTGAGAAGTGAGAATTTTATATAGATTATATATAAGTATATAAATTCATGAGATATATATTAGGCAGAAAGAAGCGATTTATTTGACGGTGGAGGCGGAAGGTGGGGGATCAAAGGATGATTCAAGGTTTCTAGTTGGAGGAGGTGGTTAATGCTATCTACTAAGATAAGCTACACAGGCAGAGCAGTAGATTGTCCCATTTTAGAAAGAATGAATTAGATGTGCTGCAGATATCCATATGGTGCTGCCCATATGGACATGACAAGGAAGCCGTTCCATCAGAGCTTGGAAGTAAGTTAATGGTCTAGAGACGCAGCACACAGCCTGAGACAGGGTGGAGAGGTTTTGCGCTATGGAATGCCTTGTTTCGGAGAAGCCATTGGGAGCAGGAGATAGCCCAAGGTGGATGAAATAAAGATCAAAACAGTGGAACTTACATTGAGCACAAGCTACAAGCGAAAAACAAAAAAAATGGGAATTTTAATTTCCATCTAGGTTATCCAACCCATTTTTTTTAATGGAAAAAAAAAAAAGGAATTTGTGGCAGAGCTTTGTCCAAAAATAAATGCCAAATAAGTGCCACACATATGTTTAGAACTTTACTTTTGCTCTATCCTCCAGGAACTGCAGAATGGAAGAGAGAAGCATAAGGATAAGAAAGCCACAAATAGCACAGAGGAAACAGGACATAGGACAAGAAACAGCAAAATGTTAGAGAATAAAGAAAATAAAGAATGGCACGGTTGATTGGGAAATTCCAGTAAACAGTATAAAAAACACAAAGGATGCTGGAAGGGGAGTATAGACTAAAATAAACATAGAAGACATTAGGGTACTCAAAATATGCAAAGAAGACATCAGGAGAGAGAGAGAGCCTCTTTATTCTCCAGATCACAAGCTATCTCAAAAGGAGTGACTTTAGGCTGATTTAATCTCCTTCCATATTTGTGCACTCGAACAATCTAAGCAATACGAAATACCTTAGTGATTCACTGGTAGAATACGTTGTATGATTTGCCTTGTAAGACAAGCTGGCATTTACATTAGGCATATTAACAACACAGATGACACAATTTAAGTTTATAATTTCAGTATTTATCCAGGCCCATGTTGGAAGCAAAAATCTCATGATTACTTGAATAATACCTAACATTTAATGAGCATTTACTATATATCAGATATTGTTCTAAACAATTTACAACAATTAACTCATAAAATCCTCAAAAAATCAATATAAGCTAGATATTATTATCACACTCTTTTCAGTGAAAGTGAGTTCTCAATTATGAAATGCTCTACAATTATGGAAGCTCTCAGTCACCAGTGTAAGGACACACACTGCCAATTTCTGCCCTCCTCCCTCACCACATCCCCAAGTTGGGAAAACCAACAACCCAGTAGAACAGATGGGTGAAATAACCAGCAAAAAAATGAAGGGACAAACCATTACACTACAAAAAAAATTCTGACCATGCATTTAGAATAATTTTGAAAATCTCTTCAAATTATGAATAATAGTTCATACTAAGGACACTAACTTAGTTAACAGAAGAGTTAATTTAAACATCTGCTATTTTGAAATTGTATTATTTTTGTTTTCGTGTTTTTAATTTGCAAGTAAAGATCTAAATGTGTTTTATTATTTACCTATATACACACACCCACAGACAAGCAGACAAAAACCTTTTGTTATTTTATCTTGGAATGTGTGAACTTTTGTACACAGTGGCTCAGAAGATGTTGGATTCATTATAGTTGATCTCCTACATATTTTGCTTTTGTTTGAAAATAATTTATTGAAGAGCCATAAAAGCCCTAACGAGCAGCCTCAAAATTAGATAAATTAGTATTGGTAAAGCTTCAGAGTTTTTCTGTCTTTCTTTTTCTAATGCACATATAATGGATATATGCAAGTTTTTGACAGTTATTATATTAACATTCAACATCTCAGAAAAGAAATATATTGCAATGTTTAAAATTGTTGAGAAATTTGTTGAGAACGTTATCATCTCTGTTGAGATTGATTATAATCTGTTATAATCAACGTTGAGAAATTTGTTATAATCAAAGCAGCTTAAAGAGTTAAACATAGAAATAACAGGGCCAAAATCAACCTGAGAGAAATCACGATCCTTAATCAGAAACATTTATGTCCCTGCATCTGTCATACTATCCAGCACTCTTGACTTGTAGGCAACGGATGGTCCAAATATACTTATCTCAATGGGGAAATGAGAGAATGTGTTGGGCTGGGCAAATATAGAATAAGCACAACTCTACTTGCTTAGAACGTTAGAAAACCATATGATTTTAAATTTATCTTGAGGGTCTAAATTCTTACTAAAATTCCTGCTAAAGTTCTCACTATTGTGTTGGTTCTTTTATGAAACTCAATTTCTATTTTATGGATTATATTTTACTATTTGCACTTAAAAGTCACTGAACTTTTTCATTCTATCTGAGTTTTTCCCCTTTGGGGAAAATATTACACATACTAAAAAATTATTCTTATTTGCTAAGTAGGTTTTGATATTATTATAGTACATTTGTCAAAACATTAAATATGAGAGTAATAGATCCTATAGGACACATTGGTCAAAGTGAACTCTGACAGGCTCCAGCTTATAAATGTGAGGTTATTTTTCTAAAATTCTGGTACAGTTGTTAAGATTTTAAGATAGTTATATGTATATTTGAACAGGTATTGTAAGCAGAATCAGTAGTCATACAATTCACATTCACTGAGCATCTTTAAGCGGACAGTACTCCCCTTAAGATTTTTGGTTTGATTCAAATAGAATTATGTATCCTAGACCTCCCTTGGAGGGTGGATTTATATCCTAAGACAAACAGGCTGTGTGCAGTGGCTCACACCTGTAATCTCAGCTTTTTGGGAGGCTGAGGCAGAAGGATCAGTTGAGGCCAGGTGTTCAAGAAAGACTAGACTAGCCTGGGCAACATAGCAAGACTGCATCTCAAAAAAAATGTATGTATCTGGGCATGATGGTGTGTATCTGCAGTCCCAGCTACTCAGGAGCTGAGGTGGCAGGATGCAATGAGCCCAGGAATAACAGGTTACAGTGAGCTATAATCACACCATTGTATAGTCTGGATGATAGAGTGATACTTTGTATCAAAAAAAAAAACCAAAAACAATAAAAAACCTTAAAAACACTAATAAAAACATTGTCCGAATACAAACAGTGCAATAATTACAGAATACAGAGGGCCAGGGATGGTGGCTTAAGCCTATGATACCAGCACTTTGGGAGTCTGAGGAGGAAGGATCACTTGAGGCCAGGAGCTGAAGACCAGCCTGGGCAACATAGTAAAATCCCATCTCGATGAATTAAAAACAAAATAAAATAAATAAATAGAATATTTTAGAAGACAACATGCAAAAATGTACAGATTTACTAAAATGAAATATTCAAAAATGAGTGCTGTTATTTTAAAAGGTGAAGTTTCATATATTAAGCTATTTTAAGAGGTCTTATCAATTATCATAAGGTGGTTAATGTACTAAATGAGGCCAGGGTTACAATTTACTTATTTAAGAGTCAAGTGCTTATTTGTGTAGAAGAATGTTTGGCACTTAAAAAAACAGCACTGAAGGCCTAATTAACAAAAATGTGATTATTTCTGGATCTGATCACTCCATCTATTCTATTTAGCTAGCTGACCTGATACCATCTATCTATGTATCTGTATGTCTATTTTTGTATCTCTGTGTTTGTTTTAATTTCCTGCTGCCAATAAGATGCATAGTCAATTATTAATTATATTCACCAAAAGAGAGGACAGAGGTTCAATATTACAGATGATAAAGAAACTTTCTTGATAGAAGTCTGTCTCAGGGGAATAATTTAGGGATGATCCCAGGATGTAAGTAATTCCTTACAGTTACTTGCTTTTCCTGAGAGACAACAAAATGTAAACTGAGGGGAACATGTTCTGAAGTCGTAAACCCTTTGTTCAAATCATGGCTCTATAATAATATATAAACCTTGACTAATTAACCTCTCCATTCATGTATTTCCTTCTCTGCAAAGTGAGGATAAAAATGGTAGCTTGGTTATGATGTATTATGACAATAATATGGGATAATATATGTAAAGCACTTAGTATAATGCCTGGTACTTAGTGAGTGTCAGTGGATGCTTTATCATCATCATGATCATCATCATCATCATCTACCACACCATCATGAAGACAGGAAGGATAGCTTCAACTCAAACTTTTAAGACAGTACTGATAATATATGTACAATTTTATATAAACTTTGCAAAGAATTTTGGATACAAAGATGAACAATTTTTTATCCTGTGTCTATATTACTGCCATATCTGTCATACAGTCTCAGATTCATGACCATACAGAGACTTAATTTTAAGTATATAGATTATAACTATGAATTGAGTATTCTTGTCTTTTTATCATTTCTAGTTAAAGACTGGCTTATTTGAAAAACAAGTATGCTCAGCTCAGAACACATTACTTTGAAGAGCCTCCTAGGGGTTAGGAATACACATAGCTTAACAAAGTTACCCTATGAGTTCTGATTTCAATCTCCAGATTGAAATGCATGATACAAAACATACTTTCCTTAGAGTAGTGGCTGCTTGGTTGAGGAACGGAACTAACTGGGCCTTAATCTGATTGACATGAGCTTGGGAAAGAGGTGCTGAAGCTGACTTCACACCAAAGAGAAGCATGACCTTTAGTCTCAGTGATTGTCCATCTCACTGGCATGGTTACTTAGTGAGTGGAAGGATAACGCACCTCGGATTTCCCAGAATTCAATATCATTGATATACTATATGGCAACTTTTTTTCCTGGGGAGGCATGGCAAACAGATCATAGGCTTTAAACACAAAACAATAGCTACAGTATTACCTAACACACATAGAAAATCACCTACATGTCACAAACTAGTTGGGGAGTGAGAGTGAAAATCAGGTAAGATCAGACATAATGAAGATTGACTTTGAATTCAGAAAGATCTAGGTCTGAATCCTGGTTCTACAAATGACAATTAATTTGGCTGTGACCAAATTACTGAATGACTCAGAAATTCTGGTTTCTTTTTCCTCTAAAATAGACATGATACTTAGCTTTTAAATTTGCTCTGAGAATAAATACTATGACCATCAGAAAAACCCAGGTCAATCAATACACCTGACCATCCATCATAAGCCAACTAGTAAAGTGTGGTGGTCTTCCTTTCCTTTTGCTTCCTTGCAATTTTATATTGTTGTTGATCTTTTTTCTGACGCACGGTGTTATTCTCTGAAACTCTGTAATTATAAATGTGCAATTAAAAATCCAAAAATTAAATTTTTCTTGCATGTTCCCAATTTGTATCCAATTTGAATAGCAGCGTGCCTAAACAATAGTTTTAAATTTACAAGAAGGCATTATGTCAGAGTTTTTATATGTTATATTATCTGATAGTTTCTGTTTTTATTAAAGCATTGTAAAAGAATGTTTTTTATGTCATTAGAAAAGGAATTTTCATGACTTCAGAAATTTTATCTCAGTATGTAAATAAAGTTTATTTCTTCAATATACACATATATCTTTGTGTCTATGTGTATACGTACATACACACTCACATGTGAACATATACATCATCCAAGAAGTTCTAGGCTTTTAAACAAGAGCTACAAAACCAGTGTCTTAGCTTCTCTGCAGGATATGATTGAACACTCCTTATCTTACTACAGTGACCCTGTGTTCTCCTGTGCCAAGTGTGCAAGTCCCAGCTGTGAATTTAAACCCAATCTCATTTTAAGTTTCTATTGTACTCAGCATGATCCTCATTTTTCACTGCATTGCCCTCGTCAGGGCCATGGTCTAGTCTAGGACACTGCCACTGATAAACCAGGAGCTGTAATTGAACTTATAACTACACATACTTTTCCTCCCACCACAAAAGTATTCCTATAAATGAGAGCGAATAGACTTTCATGCTTTGAAGAAGGTGGGTAATCTTAAATAGCAATAACAGCATGCCCGTGATCAATGTCAAATAGAAACACTGTGTAACTGCCTCACATCTGACTCTCAAACAGGTACGAGTAATTGTACTCACATGTTAGCACATCTTTGAAAAGCACTTTTTAGATGGAGATGGAGATCACCTGGCTCAGGGAAGTCCGTATCCTGACATTAATCAAATACAGCTACACTTCAAATATATGCCTTCTAATAATTGTAAACACATGTACTCTCCTTGTTTTTAGGTGTATTTTTTGAAAAGAAAGGTCTTTCAATGTCTATTGAATAAAGACTGCTTAAGGGGCATTTTAGTAGATAACCACAGCATAAGTTAGGGCATTCCAACTGCACCTGACTTCATGCTGCCCTCTTCTTCCTCTTCTTACACAGCTGTTCCCTGGGAGAGTCTGAGCTCTCATCGGACCACTCAAGTATCCTGAACTAAAATTTCAGGCTTAACTTCATCCTCTCCTTCCTATTCTTTCTCCTTTTATCTAAAACAGCAAGCACATTTCCACGGTTGTTCCCATACAACTTCTTGCTACCTAGAAACTTTCATTCTTTTTTTTTTTTTTTTTTTTTTTTGAGACGGAGTCTCGCTCTGTCGCCCAGGCTGGATGGAGTGCAGTGGCCGGATCTCAGCTCACTGCAAGCTCCGCCTCCCGGGTTTACGCCATTCTCCTGCCTCAGCCTCCCGAGTAGCTGGGACTACAGGCGCCCACCACCTCGCCCGGCTAGTTTTTTGTATTTTTTAGTAGAGACGGGGTTTCACTGTGTTAGCCAGGATGGTCTCGATCTCCTGACCTCGTGATCCGCCCGTCTCGGCCTCCCAAAGTGCTGGGATTACAGGCTTGAGCCACCGCGCCCGGCCGAAACTTTCATTCTTTTATGCAATAGACATTGGCTCCCTACTGCAAGCTAGTATTATTCTAGGTGCTGAGGACAAAGCACAAAGTTCAGGATCTCTGATCTCGTGAATCTGACATTTCAATGGGGAGATAGGAGTAAACAAAAAAAAAAAAAACAAATTTCAAATATATATATGTGTATATATATATATATATATATATATATGCTGTCAAATAATTATAATTGTTATAAAGAAAAATACAGCAAAGTATGGAATGCAACATGTTGTGGAGGGTGATTGCAAATGAAGTGGTCAAAGAGGGCAGTGACCGGGATTATACAAGGAGTATAGTCATGCGGCTGTCTTGGGAAGACAGTCCAGGCACATAGGGCCCAAGTCTCCTTTCAAGACACTAATGAAGCTACTAAACACGTGCCTAATCATATGGGGTAACACAGGAAGCTTAACAGAGCAAACCGTCTTGAATGAAGAGATGCTTTTATTTCTATGGTGACACTAATTTTCTAATTTTAAAAAAAAATTTACAGAAATTAACTTTGAGGCTATCAGTTTCTCAGAGGTGTTTACTGCCTTAATGGTATCCATAACAACAACATTTTGTATCTATGCATTTCTGTTGTTTTTTGCTTTGTTTTGTTTTCTGCATGAGAGCCCACCACTTCACTAGACGCTCAAAAAGTTTAGCAAACACTATTTGCAAAATGAAGAAATGCTCTTTATTGAATATGAGCTGTGTATGGGGTATGAGTATGAAGGGGTGTGGCTCTGAATTCAGAGAGACTTGGATAAGAATTCTAGTTGTACTATCACTATCTGTGTGACTCTGGGCAGGTTACTAACATCATTTGATCTTCACTATCACAATTCACAAAGGAGAGCAAATAACATATTGCTGGAAGAATGTCATCAGGTCAGGCAGATAAAGTGTCTGAGCCTGGCTTGGCACTCAATAGGAACAAAAGAGATCATCCATGGTGAGTATTTCCCACACTTTATTCTATATCATTTTTACAGCCACCCTATGCTCTATGCATTATTACTCCCATTTTACCCAGGAGGAAATGGAAGTTCTGAAAAGTGAGGTAATTTTCCCCACACTCTCACATCTTGGAAGTGGAGTGTTAAGTTTCAACTCTAGGATTTCTTCAACCACAAACATCTGGCTGTGTTTGTTTGTTTCCTATTTTTGTTTTTATAATCTGCTATGTCACGTCAAAAATAAATGATAACTAGTCTTTTTTTTCACCTGTCTGTCATACCTAATCACTCTCTAAGACCTAAGTATTGTTTTCACTTTTTTAAAATGACTCTTTTATTAATCCCTTCTTTTCCATTCTCACTGCCAGCACCACAATTCTGACAATTATCACCATATAATAGAAATATGATGGCATTTTAAATCAGCCTCTT
Organism: Macaca mulatta; assembly: GCF_049350105.2. NCBI lineage: Eukaryota > Metazoa > Chordata > Mammalia > Primates > Cercopithecidae > Macaca > Macaca mulatta. Next base: position 61,480,207 of record NC_133422.1, read on the forward strand.
AGCTCTCATTTCCTCTACCTTCCCCAAATTAGTTTCCTTAAATCAATCTCAGAGCAATAGTCACTGATTTAGACCTAAGTAGGGCATCAAATTAATAAAGACCTAGTTCATCTACTCCATCCTTTCCTAGGTGATGTGAACTGGATATTTCCCTCCACAATTCCTCATGACTAGGAATCTATGAAGCTTCCGTGCTGTATTCTCTTTAAAGGCTTCCTTTAAGATCATTTAAGCTAGAACTTGTATGCATAACATCTTTGTGAAGGAAGTAAGAGTACTTTATTTGACAAATAAATTGTGATTGTCCTATTTTTAAAAATCATGATTAAAGAACCAAATAAAGCTACATTTTCAATAGCTGACGAGTTAAGTGACTTTTAAAATTTTAATTACTGCTTTTGTACTCATATGAAGTTAGATCATGTCACAAGAAATATGAAGAAAAGATAATATGTGTTGTTTAGTAGCAGTAAAAACAAAAACTTAAACCTTTTCTTTCAAATAAGTAACATTTCCCCCCATTCCAAATCTCCCACTGTTTCCATTACCCTAATTTAAGCAGTTGAGAGATAGATCTGGAGATCATACCTTGGGTTTCTTTCAATCACAGAAGTTATCAACAGGCTTTATTTTTTTTCTGTTTATTTGACTGCCTCAACTGAACTGCTAGGTGTTTGAAAGTAAGAACAATATTTCAACCATATCTTTCTGCCTCTCTCTTTCTCTCTCTCTCTCTCTCTCTCTACATATGTGTGTGTGTGTGTGTGTGTGTGTGTATGTGTGTGTGTGTGTGTGTGTGTGTGTGTATCCAGCACAGTTACAATATAATTGCTATATTCAAGTGCACAGAAGCTGTGGTTTGAAAACTGGCAAGAAGCACATTTGAAATGACATCATGACTTATGAAAAAAGGATTGGTTTAAAAATACATGTCCTTTTCAAAAATTTTACTTCATAGTGGTGTCATTCCTGGACCTTTTGTCTTTAGAATATTTATAATAAAGCTATTTGAAACCCAAATGAATTAACTTTCTCATTCCTCTTCATGTCTCTTACCCCTCAACAAACTCTCAAAAAGAAAGGTGCCTTTTAAAAAGTGCATTTATACACTTGTTCTTAGTGGGTTTACAGATAAAGAAAAACAACCTTCCTACTGCCTTACATTCTCAAACATTTTCAGGTAATTATCTGAAACAGACCTTGTAAGAGCAGAATTCACTTTCTTGAATCTTCTTTTGGGCAGAATCCAAAGGCAAAAGGACTAAAATAAGGAAATCAATTCCTGCCAAGGAGTGCCTGAAAAGCTCCAGCTAAATGAACTGATGTAATCTCAGTACAGGGCTAGTAGGCGGTAACGGCAGGGAATTCTCATTACGCCTGAATTTTGAGGAGGAAGGAAAAAGAGTAAAGCACTCTAGCAGTTTCGGCTGGTGGAAGTCAAAGATTACTGATAAGGCATGGGCCGAAGAAGTGCTCCCTTGAGTCAGCTTGGGCAATGTGTCTTACACTTTCACCTGATCCCACGTGACAGCAAACCAAGGTACCACTATCAATCTTATTTGTTCAGATAGTGAAACACAGGCAAGAAATTGGAGAGATTAGATAGATAGATTAAAAAATGAAAAAATACAACACATTTAAGCTTGTGACCTGTGTCCCAAATCCCTCAACATATTACAGGAAAAATTCCAGTATTTATCTGAATGGGCACAAGCATGCTACGGAGTCATCTGACAAAAGAAAAGCCGTCTCTGCAGTTCCCAAGTATGGTAAGGGAGAAATCTGCAGAGGATGCAAGATTTCTTTCACAATGTTAACCATCTCAGATAACATAAAAGGCAAGCACATCTCCTGGTATTTCACTGTATGACTGCATATTGCATATTGTATATTGTTAGCTCACATTTGCAGAGACTGATGTATGTTGAAAAGGAAGAAAAAGAGAATAATCAGGAACTGTGAACAATTGTGTGTTCTGTACAACCTCTGGAATACTGGTCTTAAAGAACTATTCCTTTGTCCTTGAACTTGCAAAATTGTATACAGATATATTTCATACAGCAATCTATGGAATTATAAAAAGTATTCTGAAGTGAGAAGATCTGGGAGTGAATTTGTGTCCTGTGAAGTAGGATGATGTAGATTTGGTCCTTTCTAATATGTTTCAGAAAAATAGGATATAATCATTTTCTTTCTTTTAAGAGGGAGGAGAAGCAATCCAGAAAACATGCATTAAAGCTTCCTAATCAAGATCAGCTTTAATTGTTAAAAAGTGCTAAGTAGAGCCTAAGAGGTGAAATTATGATGGTATTAGTACACTATACTTACTTAAAGCTTATGCAAATCAGAACAGGCTAGATTGTGCTGAAGAAAATAGCCCCAGATTCTTAATGGTTTAAAGCAAACAAGGTGTATTTCTTACTCACACTACAAGTCCATCTCAGGTCAGCGGGAGGCTCTATTGTGAGTTGTACTCACTTTGTGGTCTTAGCTGATGGAGCAAGTACTACCTGCAACATTGCTGGTTGCTATGGCAGAGGGAGGTAGAGAGTTCTGGACAATCTCCCATAAGCAATTACATGCTTCAGCCCAGCAGGGATAAACCTCATACCAGCTCACAATTCACTGTGTACCATTCACAAGGGACCATCTACCACAAAAAAGCCAGGAAGCAGAAATACCAGAAGCAACAGCTACCATTTATTAAGGGCCAACTACATGCTAAGCTTGGGGAGGTGCTTTAACTACTTTGCATAATTTTAATACTTACAAAAACTCTTGCAGGTAAATATTATTAAAATTCCATTTAGCTTACTAAATGAATCTGCGGCTCATAGAATTTAAGAAGCTTTCCAAAGCAAAAAAAGAAAAAAAAAAAAAGCTACCACATTCTGATTCTGATAATGGTCACCCTCCTTTCCTCTATACCATACTGCCAATTTGCCAACGAAGTCTCACATACTTTTTAATTCATTACTTTAAAAACAATAGCAAAATGCCTGTTTCATGCATAGAGCCATTTGGGTTTGATTTTATAACTTTATATAACAAAATGTCTGTGAAGCAAATTAATGACATAGAGCTAAGACATGGTTTTAATAGCTTATTTATAGAAAAGGAATGAGCAGCCTTAACACAAATGTGCTCAAAGTAGATATTGTTTCTATTTCTTACAACACAAAAATATACAACGAATAGGTTGCAGAGTGACAGGTACTATGAGGAATTGATATGATATTTATATAGTTCAAGAGTCCAGCCTATATGAAAATTGTAGAGAGAGCAAGAACATTTTGCATAAATTATTTAACAGAAAAAAGAAATAGGATACTCTATGAATCCCCTTTTTGCTTCTTTTCTTTGCTTGGATAGTTCTCCTGGCCTCATTGTTAACCTCAGAAAATTGTCCCATCTGGTCCCAACTGTTAAAGTGCTGGAGACCTCTGTTGAGCAGCATCTTCAAAATTGCTAAGTGTTCTAACTCCCTGATATTAGAAAACAGTAGACTGGAAAATTACAGGATATTGGTTTCCATAGACCCTTGTTTACAACTGTAGCTTGTAACTAGACAGCTCCAACTCATTCTATGGCAAGTGGTTTCTCAGAAAAATCTCTAGATCAGAAAAATCAACCTGTGCAGCAAATTTTAAATCCTATCTATTCCTTCTGAAATCACTGCGTTTTATATAGACAATCAGCCTGCGTACCCGTACAAGAGCCTAAAATATTTTCTAGATTTAATATAAACATTACAGAGGAAATTATTTAAATGGTAATAAAATAATAAGAAATAACTATTTTTAAAAACCTAATAATCAGTGCTTTTATCATATCAAATGCATTAAACTTCTCTGAACTGAAGTCTTTTCATCATAATGTACTAAATTAAATATCTGTTCCATGTAGAATATGATTCTGCTAAGCTAGATTAAAATCAAATCGTGGACAAAATCAATTTTACTTACTTAATCCCAGCCTACTGAGACTCCAGTCTAGTAATCACAATAAATGTCTCTCCTCTTCATATTTCTTCTGCAGTTGTGGACATTCCCAAAGGATAGAATTTGTTGACATTGAACATGTTTTTAATGTATTTTATTAGAGTACTATGAAAAGAAGCAAATGACACATTTCAACAATCCCTTAGGGCCTTCAAAGGGGTAAAGTATATGTATTTTTGTATCTGTGTATGTCTGTGTATCTGCCTGTGTGGAGATGATAGATAGATAGATAGATAGATAGATAGATAGATAGATAGATAGATAGTAGACAGAGAGGTAGACAGATATATATATATATCAGGTTCTATATATATATATGGAACCTGAATGAACCTAAGGGATTATTTGATTTAAGAGAGAATGCTAAATATTTAAGCTGTCTTGGGGGAATTATGGTGACATTGGATCTTAGGATTACTTCTCACATAAAACTCAGAGGATTTGGTATCTTGTCAGAAAACTAGAGTGAAGCATGCTTACATGATGTTAATCATGCATTCCATCATTCTTTTATCACAAGCCCACTAAATGGTGACAAATCAAACTGAAAAGAAAAACGAGCCTGTTCTCTGCCATGGCTGAGCATTTTTTTAAGAGCACACTTTAAGAGTTTAGTTTTGGTCATTTGACAAAAAAAAAAAAAAGTGTTATTTTATTAGTCTAATTTTAATAGAATACATGAAAACAAATACTTGCTTATCTTCTACTTAAAGGTGCAATTATTCTTTCCCAAATTTTTTTCAATTCTCTAAAATTACATTCTAGTTTTAGATATCAATTAAACTTCAACTCCAATAAAACCCAGTGAGATAGAACTGAACCTGGAAGCTGATGAATCATATCATGATCATACATGTTAGAAACCTGTAAAGGCTAAAAATTCTACTAAGCACACCAAAATAGTATAGTTGAGAGGATACTTGTACAACTTGGGTTAATTTTAATTTTGAGCTTCAAAAATTCTGCTGGTAAATACTATCTGCCACTAGCACCGGTTCTGAAATGAGGAAACTGTGAATCAAATAATTAGCAGGAAAATTATAAAGCCTTATGGTTAGTAGGGGTAGAACAGGTTTTACTTCAAGGCCAGTAGTCTTTCACTTGAAATGAAATATAAGAATTTTGCTATTGTTACACCTTTGGTGGCACTTTGATTTTATATCTAAGAAAGTTAAGACTATGCTTAAGAAGCACATGCTAATTAGAATATTTAGCAATCACGGTGGGAAAGAAAAATCGGTACATGTTTTGAAAGACTAAGATTAAAAGATATGATTCAAAAAGAGTCAGTCTCCTATAGTGCTGGTAAAAGTAAAAGCTGACTCGAACTTTCTGGATAATACGGCTTTAAGAATCACATGCTACAATATGTGTTTCCTTCATAAACACCCCTGCCTTAAGAAATTTAGTTTTCAAAAATGATATAATATGTGTGCTTGATGATGTGAGAGTTCAGGGTTGTTTCTCATAGCATTTTTCAAATGGAAATGATATATTTGTGCATGTTTAGCCTATCAGCTCAGTGGAATACTTAACAGTCATTAAACAGCAGACCATAAATTTGGGTCAGTCAGTTTTTTTTTTTTTTTTTTTAGACGGAGTTTCACTCTTGCTGCCCAGACTGGAGTGCAATGGCGCGATCTCGGCTCACTGCAACCTCTGTCTCCCGGGTTCAAGCAATTCTCCTACCACAGCCTCCTGAGTAGCTGAGATTACAGGTGCCAGCCACCACACCCAGCTAATTTTTGTATTTTTAGTAGAGACGGGGTTTCACCACGTTAACCAAGCTGGTCTCAAACTCCTGAACTCAGGTGATTCGCCTGCCTCAGCCTCCCAAAGTGCTGGGATTATAGACGTGAGCCACCGAGCCTGGCCTGGGTTAGTCAGTTTTAATACTCAAAGAGAGTAGAAAACGCGTGGTTTGATTTAAGCCGGATATGTAGAAACCTTCTTTTTTTAAAAAATATATGACTAAAATAAATGCTTAATTTTTAATGAGGCCTTTCATACAGAAATATTTTTTATTATATTAGTTTAAAATTCTAGGGATTTTATCAGTGTTTTTCTTACTGCAGGAATAGCAGATATAGTTGACATGAAATTTAATAAGTCACTTCTTATTTTTCTACATTAGCAAACATCTAATAATTTTTCCCTATATAACCAATTCCAGTATGTCCAATTTGGTTGCAACTTGTTCAGTTCATATATTTCCCTAATCAGATTATAAGCATATGCACTTACAATTTTCCCTTAATATTATATTCAGAACAGACACAACATATCCATATGAAATGCACGAATCTATATCCTCAATAGCATTGTTGCCTATTAACGGTGTTGAACTCTGCTTCTAAGAGTGATAAATGACTCAGGCCTGGAAACAACCTAGGGTTGTCAGGCTTGCTGTGGTTATTTGATGCTTTTCCTATTCTCTTTTAAACCAAGAATTTTAGCTGAGACTTTTTCATTCCTATTTCTAGCCATCCTACTACATTCTACATTTTCCTTCAATTCAATTGTGGGAGAAGGTGTCTGTGTTAATGAGCAAAGAACACAATTGGCAAGTTCGACACTGGAACCACTCAGTAAGAAGTATGTATGCCACATAGATAATTGTAAATACTAACTAATAATTTAAAAGTCACAAGAAATAGGCAAAATAAATTCTAATAACATATTTTACCCTATGTATCAAAAATTGTATCATTTTGACATGTAATCCATATAACATACTATGAATGAGATATTTCCATTTTTGTGTACCGTCTCTTGATTACTTAGAGAACATCTCAATTTGGACTAGTCAAATTTCAATGCTTAGTTGCCACCTGTGGCTCACAGCTACCCTATTGGATAGCACATACTTTATTAGTGTGAAAAAATCATCTGTCTTCCCAAAGTAGACACTATGTAACCATGTGATTTTATTTTTTAAACACTTAATTTTTTTTAATTACCAAAGCTAATAAAACAAAACAACAGTAAAACAAAAATCTGAGTATATTAACAGAAAGCCTAACAGCAGCGAAGCGGTCTTTGTAAGTCATTGATATAGGTAAAGAATTTGGGGGGTTTAAATGTTGATCATCGTGGGGAATAGTGACGGGGGTGGGGGCAGTTTCATCCAAGATGTACTAAAATATTAAAAATTGATAACTAGTTTGGTGGATAGGATCAGGTATATGTAAGTGTTCTTGGTCAGAAAAGCCTTCAATTAGATCCGGTAAAGGTCTGGCATCTTAGGTCACTCAAAGTTCATAGTTCTTTATCATTTGCATTTGGTTAGAACCAGTTGTGATGATAGCACATAGTTTTGATAGCTTCTAGTCAAATTTCTCTAAACATACACATTTTTATTTTACAATAAAATAACTTCAGAAAGCAGTGTAAAACAAGTACAATAAATATAAGGCAATGCTAAATGCTTTCTAACTATACAGGGTACAATCACAAGCAATAGTATTAATAAGATCAGTATATATCAAAATAGTATCACATTTAAATGTTCTTTTAAAATATCTCAGTGTTAGGTAAATGGAGTTTATAAAATATGGTTTCTATTTATTAAAAGTTTGTTTATTTAATAAATTATTTTTATTAAAAGTTTATTTTATTAAAAGTTTTTTTATTAAAAGTTTTTATCAAAAAGCAATGATCAACAAAAGTTAGCTTTCCATGCTACATGGGATATGCATTATTATAATCTGGATATGTAAAGGTGCCAGAAATGTGGTTTCTATCCTCAAGGAAGAGAAATAGGAGGAAAGAGAACCAATATTTAGTCTGTTTAGAAAATTAGGAGCTACATAGTTATTATATTTAATCATAATACCTTTAAGAGTGAATATTGATATCTACATTTTTCATGTGAGGAAACTGAAAGTCAGAAATATTACATAGCCTGTTTCTGTTTCAACAGGTAAATGGCAGTCAATATTAGAGCAGGTGTGTTTGATCCCAAATACCAAACTCATTTCTGAACTGCCTGTTGCTTGCAGTTGAAAATCCTGTAGCACAAAACTTAAAGCAGAAAAAATAAAGCCAACAGGACCCTTTTTCAAACATTTGCCAAAGTGACACATTTAACTCATGAACTATTTAGGTAAAAATAATGAATACAACAACTTTGAATCCTAAAATTATCCTGTTATGTGAAAATATAAGGAACAAGGACTAATCCTAACAGAATGTGCTCACATGTTACTTTCTTGTCATCCAAGTTATTAAATACAAAATAGTAAGTCTTTGAATTAAAAACTGTCATCCTATCTCATTAGAAAGGTCTCTAAACAAAAATCAGTTGCACATAAAACTTGAGTCTTCCTGACATTTTTAAAAACTTCCCTGACATTTTAAGATTGGGAATGCTTTTACAGTAACATTTATATTGAAAGGAACACTAAATAAAACCACTTGCTTCAGATGTAATTCTCACTTTTTAAGGCATATAATAAAATGCATTTAACTTACATTTTCATAAAACTTTATCATATTAAAACTCATTTTCTAATAATTTTCTAGAATGACTATAAATATGCTTTTTCAAAAAGAATTGTTATTAAGGAAAGGAACATCATAAATGATAACAGTATTGTTCTGCAACCTCTGAATTCCTCTGAAACCCCAAATAAACAGAGTAGAGTTGAATGTAGGGTCAGCCGTTATTTTCTGCATTGGTGTTAGGTGTTGGAGAAAATAATACTCAAAAGAAAATAAATTTGAAATTCTATTCACCTGTACAATTATTTTAAAAAATCAACTCAAATGTTTTTAATTTAATAATCTACTAACAAACAAAATTTTAAAAAATCCTTTACATCAAAACCATAGGGTAATAGGATTATGTCAGTCTCAAAAGCATCAGACCAGTTACAAGCCTGCTTAATTCCCTCTTGCTTCCCAGTCCATGCTGAGAATGAGCAGCTTGATCTCACGCTAGTGCTTTTCACACTCTATAATAGACCATCTCCTTTCTTTCTGAATTTGCTTTTTGCAGACCACAGAACTTCTTTATGGTAAAGAAATCATTACATTTATTTACTGTGAGGAAATTTGCTCTAATTAAATTGTTGAATAAACAGTGCTAATGGGAACAGATTTAAGCAGATTAATTGATAAAGAATTTTTGGTACTAATAGCTCTGCTTCTCATAAAAGTCTTGGAATTGTCAAATGTTGGGTATATTCCTAGGATTACGTTGGACAAGCGAATATCATTCATCCTTTGTGTCACATCAAAGAAAAACTAAGAACTTTTTTTTATACAATTCATTAATCTTCCCTCTATCTTTTCATATAGAGTGTTTCAAAATTAATTGAAAGGTTATTGATTTTTATCAACCCTGCTACTAGGACATGCAGGTTAATGTATTACATTATTAATACAAAAATATATTTTAAATAAAATAGAGTTATTTTACATTTAGAGTTTTTTTAAATGCCTACATATAGCTACTTTGTTTTATTATGGACTGAATTAAGATTTACCTCCTCCATTGTGTGTTCCTACCAAAAAAAGCTAAAGACACCAATCATAAAATTTAACCTCCACCTGATGTTAATTGTTGCCGAGCATAACTACTGTAAAGAAAAAGAGAGGCTCATTTCACCTGCACAGGTTCAAAAAAGAAAGTTCATTTAAACCTGTCAACAGCTATTAAGAGGTTTCTGAAATCAGTACAGTAAATGTAAAGAGAAGTAGAAAGCCTTTCACTGTTAAGTGTGAGAGGTATTAACATCTTACAGTTGGCATGAAAGTGGCCTTTATTACTTTTAAACTTTTCCTCTTCAGACTCACAATTGTTTCAGTAATCTACCTGCTGTGTTTGTTTATAACGATTACAGAGAACAAGCAAAACAACTATTTTATGTTGAGCCTTTCCTGTTTCATCTAAGCATTGCAATTCGCACAAATTAAATTATACAGAGGACATCTAGAATCATTAAATTCAGTCTTAATGTATATTTCCTCTGTAAATTATGCATCTTAATAGCTCTCCTTTTCACAAAAAAATCACTGGGATCTGTAGTAGGTATTTCTAATTATTGGTTCAATTTAGTTCTTGAATGTAAAATCTAATAATTATGTAAGTTGATTCTTTTTTTTTTTTCCTGAAAACGTTGGTACTCAAAGTTTATATTTAGGCAATATCAAGATGCAGATTCTTGCCCCACCTTCTAGAATTCTAACTCAGTAAGTGTGGAGCAGTTGTCTGTATTTTTATCAAGCTCCTGAACTCTAAGTAGTCTGGCGTATATTTTGACAAAATGCCATTCTAGCAAATTGAGGCAATAATCTGAATACTCAGATTTACATATTCATTCTCACTAACTTCCCAAACAAGAGGCACTATCTCTTCAGAGATTTTCCTCTAAGGAAAATCAACTCTCCCTCCCCTGCGCAACCCCTTAACCCCCAGTCATAACAGAAAAAAACAAAGAGAGACAAATTATTTTATGACAATAGAATAATCAAATGTAATAGTTTAGTGACCCCTTTTTTTCTTTCATGCTTAGCCACTGGAAGCAATATTTTATTAAACCAAATAAATGTTCACCACCATTTAAATCACAAAAGAAGAAACATAAAAGGCTAAACTCATTAAATATTATAAAAAGTCAATGGATATCACTATATAATGTAATTTTTGACTCTGAAATTGGCAAAATTTTAAAATTTGTAAACTGGTAATTTCTACCCTTGGCAAAACCTTGGTAGGGTTATAAATGTATGCAATAGTGAAAGTAATTTAGTAGTATCTATCAAAACTAAAGTTACCATAATATTTGTCTAGCGAGCTTACTTTTAACTATTTTCTCTATGTAAATAGAACACAAGTTTATTGAAAGTGTATCAATAAAAAATACAGAGAAATAATTAAATACTAAGAGAATGCTTTAGGCTGGGCACAGTGACTCACACCTGTAATCCCAGCAATGTGAGAGGCCGAGGCAGGTAGATCACCTGAGGTCAGGAGTTTGAAACCACCATGGTCAACCTGGTGAAACCCTGTCTCTACTAAAAATTAAAAAATTAGCTGGGAGTGGTGGCGGGCACCTGTAATCTCAGCTACTCTGGAGGCTGAGGCAGGAGAACCACCTGAACCTGGAAGGCAGAGTTCGCAGTGAGCCGAGATTGCACCATTGCACTCCAGCCTGGGCAACAGAGGGAGATTTTGTCTTAAAAAAAAAAAAAAAAAAAAAAAAAAAGAGAGAGAGAATTCTTTAAATGAAATGGTTCCATAACCTGTTACCTCATAAATCTCAGAAAAAAAAAAAAAAACAAAAAACCAAAGTTACAATGTGGTTTCTGCAATTGAATGTTTGATAACTGAAAGCCATAGAGTTTTGCATAAGGCTTATTTTTAAACATTAAGTGATATAATTCTGAGCAGACTAGGAGTGAATACTGATCTGTCTGTAGGTATTACAGAACACAGAAACTCAGAACACAATGCCCCAAAATATGGCACCTCTGCACTGAGTATTTTACACTGAAGGAAATTGAGAAAACCACAGAAGCAGAAAGGTCACTCTCTGACCATCTATCACCATTTCCCCCTGAGGCCACAAAAATAATTTTCTGTTCTACTTCCCCTGAAAGTAGGTCATAAAACCCCCGTTCTAGAAGAGTTTTACCGTATGCCCAGAGGAAAGGGATGAGACACCCAAACTCAGAAAAGTTAGAACAGCCTTTACTGAGGTCCCTGCATTTTTCCCATTGGATCGTACCCTCTTGACTGCCAATCACACTTCTGTATGACTGTCCTTAAAAACAGTTTTCCCTGGGCCTTTGGGTCTTTATTTCCAAAGACTTCCATGTCATCAAATATTTTGGTTACATATATTCGTTATGATTTTCTCTTGTTAATCTTTCTTTTTTATAGGGATGCCAGTCATGAACCTTCTGATGGGTGAGAAAGAGTTACTGCATTTTCTTTCCTACACTTAATCTATATGAAGATATTAATCCCAAATTATTGACAGTGGAAGGTGAAGTTCTGAATGCTGAAACCCAAGAAGCAGAGAAGGAATTTCTTATGTAATATACTTAAAAAAAATAGTAGAGGCATTATGGTAAAGATTTCAAAATTTCTACAAGCACCATGTGTTCTGTTATATAATAATGTATGAGTAAACACTAAAATTAAAAATAAATCTCAGATATATGTATTACATTTGAAATATCTGTTACTGCTGGAAAGTTTCAAAAACTGTATACAAGATGATTCTCGTAGACTAACAACTTTATTTTTGTTCTTCCAACAAAAGAAAACTTTTGAAATAATGGTTGACCACATGCAAGAATGAATTGTATATTTTTGAGAAGAAAACAGTTTGGTGCTATACAAGCACATTTAAAGATGTTCAATTGATTCCCTGAATTTCATTTCTTCTTAGGCTTTATACACCCTATAATCACACAAGGAGCTAGTTAAAATTGCAGCTTGCATGGTATATATGTCCAAATAGTCTTGGGCGGAGCCTAAAGACCTGAATTTGTATAAAGTATCCATTGTCATTCTTATGCAAATAGTCTGAGAATTACAGTTTGAGAAATGGTAACCCAGAACAAAACTAAAGTGAATGGGTCTGGAAAATTGTCCCAAGAAGTGTTACTGACCCTTCTACTACAAATATAATAAATCTTCAATAATATTATAATGAAACTTTATATATCAAGAATCAAAACATTCCAAAATTCAACATAAAGGGAGAGTTTAAGACATACCTGAAAGTAATCAAAGTAACTTATTTTTACATGAGGCTGCTTAAAGTTGACCAATTGAATTGTGGCAAATAAAAAAATAGAACTTTTTCACCAAAAAAAAAAAAAAAAAAAAAAAAACATTGTGAATCATTTGCTCACATCCTAAACCTTTATAATTTATTTGCTTTAACCAATCTCTTATATAACTATGTGCAATAAAATGTATTTTCTAAATGTACATAGTTTTGAGATTCAAAATCTCAAAATTTTGAAGATCTAAAACTTTTGAGGATTTTTTGAAGTTCTCCTGGTATGTATACATTCCAGTTTTAATTGATAGCATTACTTATACAGCTTTACATCAAAGAAGTTTCCATGTTTGGTAACTTTCACTTTTTATGATACTTTTCTTGAATGCCAACTAGATGTCTATTACTTCTATTTTTAATAACTAATAAACACCCTGGTTTTCAACATAAAAAAATACTTTTATTTCTAATAAAATGAGGTACTTCTACTAAATGTCTACCTCTTAAATTGCTTTAGGAGGTTTTACTTTTTAGTGGTAATGCTTGGGGCCTTTACCTTCTGGATTTCACTGCCGTTTTGCACTATAGAAGCAAGACTAGGTCCATATCCTTTTTGAATCTCATTGAGATGAAATTCTATGTATGTATGTATGTATGTATGTATGTATGTATCTATCTATCTCTCTATCTATCTATCTATCTATCTATCTATCTATCTATCTATCTATCTATCTATCTTACTGCTATAGACTGAATGTGTTCTCTCAAAATTCATATGTTAAAATCCTTCCCTAAGGTAATAGTATTAGGAGGTGGGGCTTTTGTAGGGGACTGGGTCACAAGGCTGCCCTCGTCAATGGGATTAGTGCCTTTGTAAATGTGAAGAGGGAGCACTCCCTTGCTCCTTCCCTAGATAAGGATGCAAAAGATATCTATGAACCAGAAAACAGAGTCTTCACCAGACACTGAGTCTCTCAGCATGTTGATCTTGGAGTTCTCAGCCTCAAGAACTGTGATAAATAAATTTTTGTTGTTAAGTTATCTGCTCTATGGTATTTTTGTTATAGCATCTGGGATGGACTAAGACACTGTTTATGTACCTATCTACCTCCCCATAATAGCAAAGGCTACGGAGTAAAATTCAATACAAAATAGTTTTGTCCTGAAACCAATCCAAGAGGATATTTATTTCCTGAAGTACCACTCAAGAAGTTGTTTCATGTATAATGTTATCTAGGGAAAGAAAACTCAAGACCATAACTGGTTTCACACAAGTGTAAAAATATAAAAGTCAAGTAAAACTAAGAAAAAACTTTGGAGGACATATTGTTGCCTAATATGTTTTAATGTATGATTTATAATCTCTAACCAAACAGGAATTATATAAGCATATAGAATTATTAGTATTAATAAGCAAAAAAGTTAAAAACTCACACAAAAAAAGAAATTGTTAAATAGATTTAAGGTTCTCAATATATATTAGTTTATTCTTACACTTGAGAATATAATTGCCTGGTACCCTATCAAGCACTCTGTAAACCTGATCTGAAAATAAGATTTGCTCTTCCTAAGTTTAGACATTTTTTTTTACGTGCCATCTGTTGTCCCAACGGAATATGGATCAATTGTCATGTGTACTTCTGTTTGCAGCCCCTCAGTACATTAGTGTGATAATGACAAAAAACAATGCAATTTCTTGTTTAAAATAAAATGCTTAGAAGCAGATATCCAAATGATAAAAACCATTTCAGGACACCAAGGAATATAATCCACCTACATCTATCATTTTCAATGTTTCTTTCTTTTGGAATTGTTTTGCTCTAAACATAGCCCACATAAATCCAATACATATATTTTGAGGAACAGAATTATTGTTCTTATCGAAGGTGCATAAAAGGGAAGGTTATATTGGATAAATAAAAAAAAAGGAAACAAACTGAGAATATTCTGATTTGACATAAACATAAAGTGAAAGAAACTGACAAATGTAGTACAAGAGAATTCTAGGACATTCCTTTATACTCCTGTCATACGTTTAACTTTCTACTTACATAATATAATATTTGAGTTAATTCAATTAATTGTTTCAAAGAATAATGTAATTTTAAAAATCTTTATCTCGTAAGAGTGGAGAATGGAGAACCTAGGATTTCAAACTTTCTTTACCATTCCCTGCTACGACCCCTCCCTGGCAATAATTCATTCTTCCTGGAGGGTCGGAGGAATCATGATGGTTCTTTTTCTTAATTATGATGGGCACTTTTTAGAAAGTTTCTTAAAATTCTACTATCTCTTTTCACATCAAGTTAAAATTCCATGACATCTTATTTCTATGTCCTTCGTTCTATACTTTTACACATAACTGAATACATTCCCCACTTTAGATGAAAACTGCCACAAGATCTAGTGTTTTTCTTGTTAACCAGGGTAAAACACTCCATTTCCTTATTCTAATTATAATTGTTCAAATGTACTTTATTCAATAATTAAGAAAATAATGAATGACAATAATAATAATTATACTGGTATACCATAATCTGTCAAAACTGTAAGACTATTACTAACTTATGGAACATTTGGTAGCCCCATTATGCAATTGTATCAATTTAGAAATTGGAAAAATTTGGGAAAAAATTGGCAAAAATATTGCAATGCAGTGATATGAATACATTATTAGATTTAATTTTCATACCAAAGCTTTAATCAAAATTAAAATAAACAAATGTTTATAGTTTAAAGCAAGCACTCCACTTATAACATCTATCCTTTCATCCATTTCAAAATATAAATGATTAGTATGGTCACTAAACAATAGTACGGGAGTGGAGGTGAAAGGCATGTTGAGCACTTTCTATGTGCCAGACACTGCCCTAAATATTTTACTGTTATTATTTCAGTTACAGATCTTAAAGACAGTAATAAATGTAAATCTCCACTTGGGAGTGAGTTCCTATGTGGAGATTTAGCATAGTAGAGCATTTGAATTTGTGAGAATGGATGGGGTTTAGTAAATTTATGAGAAGCTATCTATGCCTTTTCAATATGTGAATAACTATAAACATGCATTATTAATTGATAAATCAAATAGCTGTATAATAAAGCTGAAGAAGAAGTTTCATTCAGTAGAAAGGGCTACTCAGCTAAAGAGAAGAGAGAAGTTTAAATCACCAGATTTTCAAAAAATAAGTGTCACAGCAGGTAACATAAGGAGGGCCGTGGGAGGACAAAGTGGTAATATGGAAATCTGTGATGTGGGCTCTCTGTCAGGAAAGACTTCTCCACTGAAGCATTACTTAAATCAAGAGCTAAACCATGAGGAAGGGAAATCACATTTTCGACAAATGAATCAGCATCTGCAAAGTCTTCTTTAATTTCTATGAAAACCACTAATAGAAGTTATAATAAAATTTTGTGAAACAAAGCTATTTTTCTGAAGACTACTGGAAGATGAATGAAATATTTTATTTATTCCAAACAGATCACCAGCCCCACTCAATGGAATGCACAATATAGTTTAATTTTCCTATTTAAAGTAACATAACACATATGGTTATTACCATTGCTCCAAACTTTGAGAAGTAAATATGGCTAGTAATGACAGGGAAGCAGTTTTTAACATCTGATTATGTCTGATTAATATATACAAAATCTAATATCTTCTGCCTGGTATTGAAATAATTTTGCATAAGGTTGCCCTGTTTCTGAACTTGCTCACCTATGGTCTCTTCTCGAGAGTAAGCAGAGTGAAGATTGAAGACAGATCACAGCATTCTTCTGTTCAAAAAATGACCTTTAATTTTATGCACTGTCTTAAAAGATACCACTCCCTAATCAAAGCTCTCACTCCCTAATCAACATTGCCCATTAGTCTCTGGAATTGTTTTCTGCTATCCTCCCTGTCACTCTCTTTTCTTCAACTCTCTGGCCCCTTACTGTCTGCTGAGCATGTCAGGCATGCTTTTATAGGGCCTTTGCCTTTATTGGTTCCTTTGTTATTTTGCCTCAGATAGTCACTGGCCTGCTTGTCCAACTATTTGTTTTTCAACCATCATTTTGCTGAGGTGTCCCTTATCACTCTAATTAAAAAACAATCAGTCTTCTCACCTCTCTGGCACTCCTTGTTCCTCTACACCTTCCGCTTTCTTTTCTTACAAATATCACCACTTGATGTTGATAATCTCTATATTCTAATGTAAATTCCATTTTTGTCTCTTTGTATCACTGATGTTTAAAATAGTATTTGGCACATAATAGAATATGTATTCGTTGAATATATGAATAAACAGATGACATCAACATTGTTTAAGAAATCTAGACTTAAACTTGGGAATCACTTCTCTTCCCACTCTTTCAATTTCCTTATTATCTCACCCCAATATATGGTTCTGTTGTCAATCTGTTTCCCCGACATTGCATTTCAACCACTACCACTAACATTTGGGTCATTATTTTTCAGTTGAATTACTACAGTAGATACTACATGGGTTTATGCAGCCAACATGCCCACCTTAAAAAAAAAATCATATGTATATGGATTTAGATATAGTCCTAAATGATAATTCTTTCTAAATGATATTTCTACATACAAATCTAAAACTTTTCCATCTTTCCATTTGATAAAGTACACATTCCTAATCCTGCCATTTCTGGCCTCTCATGTTGTGGTTCCAACTTCTTCCCTCCGTTATATTCTACATGTTCCAGCCAAAAGAAACTACCTGGCATTCCTGCAGATGGTTGAGGTGTCCATGGGTATCCACCACTCAAATATCCTTCAAACCTGTTGCAGGAGTCATAGCTGGCCATCGTCTTCAGTGGCCACCCATCAATACCGAAGCCATGCTTCACCTGAGCTGCTTCCCACTAAAGGCTGAGTGACCAGGGGATTCGTACTGGTACCTTGACTCCCAGCTGCACAATCAGTTGGTCAAATTTTTATTAGACCTGCACTTAGTCCTGAGCCTCTTTCTATCCAATCCTTCCTTGCCGACCTCTTCTTTTATAAGCATGAAACCTGCACTAATCTCAAGACTCACCCTGTCTCCTTCAGCTCTTTCCCCTTTATTCTTCAATGAATGCCTTGTAGGCCTTTTACTATCTTAGTGTCTGCTTCTGTTGAAGGATGCAAACTGACACACAGTTCCTCAAAAAAGTTTCATGTTTTTCCACTCTGTCTTTGCTCTTCCTACAATACCCTCCTTCTCTTTCTACCTTTCTAAACCTTACATGGACATAAAATGGCAAACTCAAATCCCAAATGTGCCTCATTATATACCCCTTCTGTAATCTTTCCAACTTGTGAACTTTTATAAAAAGTTCTTTACTTATAGCTCTTCCTAAACAATATTCCATGCCCCCACTGGACTTTAAGTGCCTTGATGGTATGAACCGTGCCTTACTATCTTTGTAAGGAAGAAACACAGCAACTTGGAACTTCTAGAAGTTCAGCACCTATTTAATATATTAAATTCATTAAATAAAGTAACATTTGTGATCTAGAGCCCCTCTTTACATTTATATCTAAATCTCTCACAACATTGCAATAAATCAGAAAGCAAATCTCTGTTACAGTCCTGCAGTGGCCAGTCTGGATCTGGTCAACAAATAAGAAACTAAGAAAATGGCAGTTTATAGTCATGAACACAACCTGAGAGTCATGGGTGGTTAAAGAAGTTCACAGCTAAGGCCAGACACGGTGGCTCATTCCTGTAATCTCAGCACTTTGGGAGGCCAAGGCAGGCGGATCACAAGGTCAGGAGTTTGAGACTAGCCTGAACAACATGGTAGTAGTGTGTAGTATAATTACTATAACCTGAAATATACTAAATACACTAAAGAATAACGAGTAATAGAACGGAGGATTTTTGTAGAGTACAAAAAGTATGCCATTCAGGATACATTTCAGCACATAAAAAAAGAAAAGGTACAATAAAATATTATAACAGTCAGAAATCTATAATTATCTACCACTTACAAATATAATAAGCTGTGTGAAATAATATAAAACTACATAAAATAATAGTTTTTAAATGTGAGGACTATGACCTTCTTTTTCTCTTGCCCAAATTCCTATCTAAGGGGGGTCATGCCCTACAAACCGTAAAATCTCATCAGACAGGTTTTATGAACCCTGTATAATGTAGCTTACTTTCCAACCTGACTCTGGTAAACAGTATAACAGGGCAGATAGCAGATGCTGAAGGAAGTGAAAAAGATTTTATCCCAAAATATATTTCTTTAACATATTTTGAAATGGCTGCCACAGGATCATCAGAATAAAATGACCCTGCAAAGCTGTCTTTTGTGGAAAAATTTGCATCAGATTAACGTTCTATTAATGTAGCCAGACCTCTCCCTTTCTAGACTTTTTCAGATCTGGAGAGATGAACTGAGAGCCTGACACCTTTGAAGTCTGGAAAGAGACATTTTCCATCTATTCTCTGAGGGCTGCCACCTACGAGGCTTCATTTACATACTAAGAACCTTGGTCTCCACAACCCCCTATCTTAACTGAAACATTCCTTTCTACTGATTTCAAGTTTTAGACATTAGCTTAACTCTCCCAACCAATTGTCAACTAAAGAATCCCTAAAACCCACCTATGATCTCCCCAGCCCTCTGCTTTGAGATAGCTGGCCTTTTTTTCTTTCTTTCTTTTTTCTTTCTTTCTTTTTTTTTTTTTTTTGAGACGACTCCAGCCATAGTTGCCCAGGCTGGAGTGCAGTGGCACGATCTCTGCTCACTGCAAGCTCCGCCTCCTGGCTTCATGCCATTCTCCTGTCTCAGCCTCCCGAGTAGAGTAGCTGGGACTACAAGCGTCCGCCACAGTGCCCAGCGATTTTTTTTTTTTTTTTTTTTTTTTGTATTTTTAGTAGAGACAGGGTTTCACCATGTTAGTCAGGATGGTCTCGATCTCCTGACCTCGTGATCCACCCGCCTCGGCCTCCAAAAATGCTGGGATTACAGGCTTGAGCCAACGCACCCGGCCGAGATGTCTGGCCTTTTTAAGACCAAACCAATATACACCTTCCTCATAATGATTTATGATTTTCTTGCAATTCCTGTCTCCCTGAAATTTATAAAATCAAGCTGCAATCTGGCTGCCTCAGGCACATTTTATCGGGACTTCTTGAGATTGTGTGACCCAGGCCGTGGTCACTCTTATTGACTCAGAATTCACCTCTTTAAACATATTTTGGCAGAATTTGGATTTTTCTATTATCGAATGTATTTTCATGTATGGAAGATAAACAATATTTTAGTAAATTAATAAAATTTATAATAATTTAAAACATAATTTTATCATTCCTTAATTATGTTAAAACTCTAAAACTTCATTAACAAATTACCCAATAAACTGTGATAATTTTTGATTCCTATCCATGTTTTTCACCTAGATTTCAGAACACCAACTTTGGAGATTTAATGAGAAATGTGTAAAAAGGCTAGTTGAATCAAAATTTTCAAAAATACTATTCTGAAGGATACATTCTACAATAGCAACATTTTTGGCCTGACAACCAGTGTCTAAAGGACACTCTTTTAGGTACCACTCGGATTAGTCATTTATTAAACTATATTTCTGTGAGCTGTTAAGGTTCAATGTGATGCTGTTTACAGGTAACTATGACTGCTTTGTGCATTAAAGGGTATTAGCAAATCAAAATCAATAAAACAATTTGAGATTTCAGAATAGATAAAATTAAAGCACATTCTTTGTATTTAGGCAAACTCCCTTAAAATTAATTGTCCTATATTAGCAGCCTATTAAGATGGCAGCAAACAAATACAGCCAATGCTCTGAGTGGATAACAGAAGTGTCGACAGAACAAACAACCTGTGAGTTAACCACTTTATGAAGTATACATGTATTACCTATGATAACATGTATTGTTACATAATAAAAAACACACTCATGAAATTATTTGAGTGAACTTGTTGTGAAATTCAAAGGAATACCTTTCATTATTTTGCAAAAAGTGTAGTAACTTTTGGATTAGCAAACTATCAAACTTTTGCTTATCAAACTTAATGTGAGGTGTTCTTATATTAAGGCATTAGTGATGGTATAAGAACTTTCCAATATAATTCTGAAAAAAAGACATATCCATATGTATTGTCTTATAGATTCAATGTTGTTCAATTTATTACACTGGTAGTAGGAAGAGGAACTGACTCAGAGATAAGACAAGGATATAGAGGATAATGGTAATCACATGTCATAAATGGTTATTCGTAGTGGTAGTATTTTGAGCATTGCAGTTATTTTGGCTTGTTTTCTTTTGTGAAACAGTTAGTAAGGCTGGGCGCAGTGGCTCACACCTGTAATCCCAGCTCTTTGTGAGGCCAAGGCAGGCAGATCACCTGAGGTCAAAAGCTCGAGACCAGCCTGACCAACATGGTGAAACCCCATCTCTACTAAAAGTACAAAATTAGTCAAGTGTGATGGCTGCACCTGTAATCCCAGCTATTTGGGAGGCTGAGGCAGGAGAATTGCTTGAACCTGGGAGGCAGAGGTTGAAATGAGCCAAGATAGTGCCACTGCACTCCAGCCGGGGCAACTAGAGCAAAACTCCATCTCAAGAAAACAAAACAAAACAAAAAACAGGTAACAAAACATAATCTGAGCTTAATGACCATCTCATAGAACAGGATGTTAATTTATATGGTTAATTTTGAGGTATGTTGAAACCGTAAAAGTGTTATCTACATTCACTACTATGTACTGCAAATCTTCTGTTCTAAAATGGTAAAATCCTGTCCTACCTTTAGTATTACCATTATTATTAATATCTGAAATGTAACATTCCTTTCCTACTTTCAAATATTTCCGAGAGATTAACTGGCAAAAGTCAGGAGTTTAACTATTTTCCTTTATTCAATGTTTCTTCTTTCCTAAAATTTTTAATTTAATTTAATTAGTTAATTTTTAAACCACTTTATTGGGGCCTGATTGGCATAAGAAAGCTGTACATTCAACGCATACAACTTAATGAGCTCGGAGATGAATGTAGACTTGTAAAATCATCGTCAAAATCTATGCCATAAGCATTGCCATGCCTTCCGAAACTTTCCATCCCTTCCTTTATTTATTATTGTTACTATTATTATTTGCATGTGATAAGAACATTTAAGTTCTACCATCTTAGCAAATTTTTAAGTAAACAATACAGTATTGTTAGCTATAGGCAATACAGTAAATCTCTAGGGTTTAGTCATATTGCATAACTGAAACTGAAACTTTGTATCCTTTGACCAACACTTCCCTACTTCCTCCTGCTCCCAGCCCCTTGAAACCACCATTTGACCCTCTGCTTTTATGAATTCCACTCTTGGATTCCACATGTGAATGAAAGCAAGCAGTATCCGTCTCCCTGTGGTTTGGCTTATTTCACTTAGCATAATATCTTCCAGATTAAAGGCTGTAACAAATGGCAAGATTTCCTTTCTTTTCAAGGCTGAATAATATGCCATTGTATGTAAATGGCACATTTTCTCTATTCCTCCATGTATGAACATTCTGGTTGCTTCCATGTGAATAACTGGCTATTGTGAATAATTACATTTCTTTTATAAGTGATCTTATTTGACCTCTGATAAGACATAATTTAGGTCTTATACACTCACTTCCTTTGCTTAATATGTCTCTTAATTGTGGTTACATTTTAAATCAAAATTGCACAAATTGTTTTATCTCTTTATATTAGGTTATCCCTTATTCTACATATCCAATTTATTTCTTAAAAAAATTTTTGAGAAAGAAATTCAATTACCAATCCTTATACACCAATGGTACGTCTTACCACTTCCATGTCTGTACCTTGCTCCAAAAATATTTGTGCTCAGAACTGTAAACATATACAAATTTCTAAATGATAGACCAAATAATTTTTCTGTTACTATGTTTAAATAAAAATAATATCAAACTTCTGAAACTTTATCTTTTCTGACATTGATTCTATTTCTTCTATTTAATTGAAAACTCAAGTATACAAAAAATACTAGAATATCTCTGGAAATTTTCAATAGATCACATAAGTATTCAAATTAGATTATGAAGCTAAAATAAAATTAATGGAAAGGCTACAAAGTCCTGGTTCACCCTGAAAAATGTTTTCTTCTTCTAACTGGATAAGATTAAAGAAAATAACCATACAAAAAGTACAGGCAATCTCTGTGAATTGATGATATATTCTGCATCTCATTCAACAAAAATATATATAAATAACATATGTATTATTAATATGCATTTATTTTCTCTGAATTCAATTTTATAGGGTTTTGCATAATTAATGTGGTATTTTAATCGTGTTACAATAACAAAAGTCGGCTTGAAAACATAACTGGGTTAGATACATTTGGTGATGTTTAGTGGGAATCATTCTTGTATCAGTCTTACATAAGCAATTAGAGAGCACAACAAAAATTATGTCACTGGTATTAAGAAGAGAGTGTCTATATATCAATTTAAAAAGTCAACTTTCAACCAGGAAAAGGAAATATGACTCTTCAATGTATAAACAGAGAATTACAGAAAAACAATCAGCTCTGGGACTTTACTAAGTATCCTTATAAAATCTCACGAGCCAAGTTTTTCTTTTATTTTTAATTTTTCTATGGAGGGTGCTTTTTACCTAGTAGTAAAAAAATTGACGTGAAAATGGTCAACAGATAAACGAACTCAGAGTCTCAAGGCCTCTTTAAATGGAACATGTCAGAGTATACATTATGTTAGTGCAAGGTATCCTGAGTGCTGCATCTATGAAACACCAGAGAGGGCTGCTCTAGAAACTGCCTTTATGAGATTCCAAACATAAACATGACATAATGAATTTATTACCATGTCCTGGG
This sequence comes from Macaca mulatta, assembly GCF_049350105.2. NCBI lineage: Eukaryota > Metazoa > Chordata > Mammalia > Primates > Cercopithecidae > Macaca > Macaca mulatta. Next base: position 61,503,800 of record NC_133422.1, read on the forward strand.
AACACTCATTTTGAAATGGGTTAACAATTCAGTATAAAGGATTTTCAGTGTGTTTTAATTTTCCAGCCCATGAAAATTCCTCTAAATGTAGGACATGGATTAAAAGTTCATGGATACACCATTTATCCCACTAGTTTCTAGTATATGCCAAACAGAGCAGAGATCACCCCTCTTAGGGGATTGTGGGACTCCCAAACAAGGAAACAAAGGAAAACCTTGAGTTTCTTCAAGGGAAATTTCAGGCATTAGCTTGCCCTGAGAAGTGAACATGCACCATAAGAAGCAAGAAGGTAATAGAAGCTTAAAACAATAGCCAAATAAGCTAGAACCACAGGATAGTTCCTCTACAGAAACTAAAAGCAGCATCTTAACATGTGTCTCTGAATTGTTTTTCAGAAACTCTACCAAATGGATTCACGGGCACACAGAACTCAAATAAGGGAGAACTGAAGACTGAACTCTGACCCCCATTATTCGTTCTAAATTCTTTCTAGGGAGCCTGGAGAAAGTCACACTCATGAGCCGGAGCTAACACTCTCTTCTGCTGATCCCAAATTGTTAAATAAAGCTTTTCTTCCTTAACCAACTGCAAATCAGAAACTCCTTGAATCTACCTGTGACCTGTAAGCCCCCGCTTCAAGATAGCTTGCTCTTTTAGGACAAAGCTATACTCCTGCCTTTAAAAACCCTTACCTGCAAGTCACTGGGGAGGTCAGGACTTAAGCATTAGGTTGCCTGGACTTCCTTGCTTGGTGACCTGCAAATAAAAGCCTTCCTTTTTCCAGCTGCAAACCTCAGTGTGGATATCCAATATTACTGCATCAGGCAAGAGGACCCCAAATTGGTTCAATAGCATATGTTGCCATTTAATCTTATAATGGAAGTATATTTGTTGATTAGAAGCTATAAGTCGGCCGGGCGCGGTGGCTCAAGCCTGTAATCCCAGCACTTTGGGAGGCTGAGACGGGCAGATCACGAGGTCAGGAGATCGAGACCATCCTGGCTAACACGGTGAAACCCTATCTCTACTAAAAAAAATACAAAAAAAAAACTAGCCGGGCGAAGTGGCGGGCGCCTGTGGTCCCAGCTACTCGGGAGGCTGAGGCAGGAGAATGGCGTAAACCCGGGAGGCGGAGCTTGCAGTGAGCTGAGATCCGGCCACTGCACTCCAGCCTGGGCTACAGAGCAAGACTCCGTCTCAAAAAAAAAAAAAAAAAAAATAGAAGCTATAAGTCTTGGTAACATATACCCTAACTGTTAGGGGTCAAATATTGGAAAATTTCATTCTCTCTGTTTTCCTTTAAGTCAAAAATTTATTCTATGAATGAATCTTCACATCAATAATTTAAAGAGGCTTTCTGGTGGAAATCCCATTGCAAAAACAATCAAGATGGAGATCTGTGAATATTGCCCTGGGGAATCCTAAGGATTTTTATAATCTCTGCAGGAAGCAATATTGTATGTCCTTAAAGAAAGATTACAAAACAATAACAAAAATAACTAATGGGAAGAAAATGAAAGATAAAGAAATATTTAACATTCACCTACTATGTGCTAGCTATCTTCAAATATATGTAGGAATATTTCCATATGAACTGTGAAGTGCAAGTATTTACAAGGGAAGTGTTATAAAATGAATTAATTTTCATCACTTATAAGTAATGTTGACAAATAAGCATTGGAAATTTAATTTTGTCAATATTCATTTCACACCAACTAGAAGGTAAGGTACTCTGATTGGAATAACTGGCACCCGTGATCTAAAGGGCAAGATTTCTCAAACAGAGAGAGACAAGTTATTGAATGTGCTTATTTGGTCAAACAGAAAATAATTTGAGACCTACTTTGTTGTTTCTGTGGCTAACAAGCAATATTCCAATAAACAATTTCATCCCTTGACTGAACAAACTTGACTTTGGACAAGGAAGAAGTTTGTTCAAATGACCAGTGGAAGGTAAGTAGACCTTTCAATATAAATTAGCATTTTCTTATTAGCCTAGTTAACAAGAATGAATTCCCTACAGCCTCATCATTTATACATGTGAATAGGTAATGTTCAGTTTCAGAATCTGTGAAGTGAAAAAAAAAATATTGATCCAAAAGGATGCCTCAGAAAATCCTGTGAAACTAAACTTTATATAGCCTGTAGTTTTCTCCCTAATCATGTTTATAACTAAGGAAAATATTAATACTCTTTTCAGGCAAATTCTATACAGACATAACTATGGGTGAAAACGAAGCATGTATCCCCTACGGATCCCCAATGGTTTGCCTTTAGATAAATAATCTAAAAATATTTTATTCTTTAAGTATAAAGCATCTTAAATTATATAACTCAATAACAAATTGTCTATATATCAGGCCTCATTTGCACATTTCCAATATATATCAATTTTAGTCACCATGGTTTTGTTATATAACATCAGTCTTCCAACAACATGGTTCAAATTTCAGTTACCACAGTGTATTAACAGTGGGTGATATATAGTTTGTACAGTTACACAGCACAAACTTTGCTGTTAGCCATGCAATTCAGAAATAACTATGTAAATATCAGTGACCAAACTTGGCACTTCTTTCAAAGTGCACAGACAGCCAAGCACATAGTTCTGCTGCCTCTGTCTCCCAGTGATAAACTCACATGCTGTTTTACAAAATTAAAGAATTGAAAGAGGTAACTGGCCAACAAAGATGAAAGTCCAAGCAGGAAAAGAAGTGATAACATCAGAAGTAAAATTTGGATGGAATGTAACAGAGTTAGGGAAGAAATAGCTGAGCATAGGGGTGTTGATGCTACTGTTGTTCAAGAGACTAGATCTGTAGCCAGGTGAACTTAGTGAAGGCAAAGTTATCAATGTAAAAGAGGAAAATGGCTGTAAAGGAAAAGATAAGGATGTCCCAGAGGAAGTGACACTGGCTAAATCTTTACAATAAGGAAACTCTTCAAAACATTAAAACTGCAAATGATAAAATGTTGCAAGTTGATACAAACTTAGAAAGGAATATGACAATTTACCAAAGCATATAAAAGATGCAGGTTCTATATTAAGTTATTCAATGGGAAGAATAAGGCAAGCACTGTTTAAACTATTCTTGACAAGATTTTTTTGCAGAGAATAAAACTTTAATCCTCAGCGTTTCTGAGGTTGTAAACTACAGCGCTAAAAACGTTAGTTTTACAGTTTGTTCATTTCCCTGTACATTTGTAACCATCAAGAAGAGAGTTTTGATGTTTTGTTAAAAAAAATTAAAGGTCACAGAACAGCTGAAATTTTTCCCATTGATTATTAAGATCTCTTTGCATGGTTTCAGCTCGCAGAGTCATTTTTAAGGTCCTTTACTACTGTATAACACCTGGACAGCCTGTATTTCAAAGAAGGGGCTTAACTGTTCCCTCAAGAAGACATGTGTGCTAAAAACCCTCACTAGTCTTCTGAGTTTTAGGCCTTAGAAAAGCATTTGATATGCTCCATGAGAGCAAAGATTAAAGGATACAAGAATAAATCTTCTTAGTACCAGTTTTACAAATATGTCGCAAACCCCATTTTACTCTAATCTACAGAAAGGTTTATACTTTCTAATCTTCCTTAAGAAATAAATTTTAATATAGTAAGTAATTCAACCATTACTCACAGATAAATAGTAAAAGCAAGTTCTGAGAGTTAAAAATATTTTAAATGCTCATCTCTTAGCCTCCATGAACAGCAGCACATTTTGGAGCTGTAAAATATCCTCCCTCCAAGCTTTGTTCCTCTCCATTGGCAAACATTAGCTGTACATGCCCCATCCTCCTGTTACACACACTTTACTTATACAACACAGGCCAACGTGTTTTTTTCTTCTGATTTCTTTTGGATCACCATAAGCATTATCGACATTTTCATCAGTGATGCCAAGAGAACTGGGAATATGTGAGTTTACTTTTGCTTCCTCTGTTGCCTAGTTGGCTGCTTCTGTAGCAACAGAACAAAAAGAGGATCATGCATGAAATACAGCTATTATTTATGAGAGAATGACTGCTTTTAAAACAAGATAGATGTTTAGTATTCTGTGGATATTCCCCCACCAGATTGTAACAGTTCTGAAGGAGGTTAAATTGCAAGCCAAGACTGTCAAAATTCTCTCTTGATATAGCACCAAAATAGCCTGATCAGCCCAAAAGCTGCTGAGCCTCACTATTAGGAATTCAGCTACTCTGCAATGTGAAAGATAGGGAATTTGGTCTATTTCATAGAATTTTTTTTTTAATTCCCTGAGAGTTACTGCCTAAAGAACAAGAATTTCTGCTTGGATGGCTGGATGTGACATTTATCTCTAGTTTTGCGAATGAGGTCATGTTGTTGTTTAATGCATTATATTAACCCATGCCTCTTGGATCTGAAATCATTTTAGATTGTGATTTAGTTTTACCCAGCATCTTTAGTTAGGATGAAAACAAGTTCAGATAATATTTTAAGTCAAGACTAGATCGCAGGCCATACATTCATTCACCAAATTTTATCAAGCATCTACTATGTGTCAGTGAAACATCTTGCATGGATAATTAATTAGGGACAAAACAGGTTTTTCCTTCACAGACCATCACCCAGGATTTTTCTTATAAGGTTGATATAAAATAATTTAGATTTTTACCAAAAGTCATAAGAAAACCCTAATCGTGAGTGAAGTATCTCATCTAACAAGTTTAAACATCTGACAGACTGGCCAACTTGTTTTCCCCTAAAGAGGGAGAGTTATGACCTTTCTTTAGAAAGTCTTAGGAAGAATTGGGCAAATAGTATAATAATTATATTGACCAGGGAAAACATGTGTTTAATGGATTGAAGCATAATATAAACATCAGGGTCCAGAGTACCTGAGTTAAGAACTAGGTGCCCTAAGTTCTGTAACATCTTTTGCTTTATCAAACACGTGTCGTAAAATACTGCTGAGCAGTTTAACTATGCAATTCTACTTTTATTTCAAAGAACACTACAAGGAAGACAATGATTGCAGTTCGAGTCTCTGACAGTTGAATTGATAGGACTATATCTAATTTGTGGCATGAAAGAAGAGTAAGAGCAATATCTATATGATCAGAAAACACAACTAGAAAGATGACAGAATTTGAAAGCATATAAAAAAGCATAATCTATCTTTTTACGTATTTCCCTTGTATATGCATTGCCTTCATTCAAAATTTTTTCACCCAGTGAAGTTTTAAGGTTATTTCAGACTACATATGCCAAAATTAGGAAAGGTAAAGATCATTAATAATGTCTGCATCATTTTCTAAATCCAGTTCCACACTGAGAGGCAGAATATCATTAATAATAAAAAGAAATAGTGTATAGGGGATGTTTGATTAGAGATTCAAATATCACATTTTCACTTTTATTATATACAAGTGCAGAAATAGAATTGTCCATTTATACAAAATTGTATTTTATTTGGCTTTTTAATAAGCTATCTGCTTATTAATAAAACCCAAGAAATATAATGTCTTTGGTCCTTCTCTCATTGATGAGATAGCATAGCAGTGATTCACCTGAAGAAGTGTGACTCCAGTGAATGGATCCAAAGGCTACAGACAAGTTTCATTCATACATTCTTGTTGTACATATACTTTTTTTTTTACATATACCATACCCATATATTGCATTAGGCCATGAATACAAGCAGAATAAACATATTTGGACTCTGCCATCAAGCAATGCAGAGTGTTGTGAATATTTTGCATTTTTTTAATAAAAATTGATCATAGTTGGACAAAAAATGAGCTCCATAAACACAAGTATTCAGCTATATCTTATATATAAAATTATTTTAAAAACACAAGGGAAACAATGCTTTAAAAGACCTCTTTGGTCAAATAGTCAATCCTCTAGAACATGAAAATTTTCACTTACATTCACCTGCATTTCAACATATATTTTTGTTCCTTTTCAGATGTTCATAGAGATATCCCTAGATGAAAAATAGAGATTTTATATGTTGTGTCATTTCTTTACCCTTCTTGTTTCTGGAGCCAATGCCTGTACATGTAACTACAATGATTCATACTTGCTATGTAACATTAATAGTACCCCAAATGCACAAGATTAGCCATTTTAATTTTTCTTAATTGGTTTTGCAAGTTTTCCACAAGCCCACACTAAAGAGCTCATGTCTATCGAGACTTGTCATTCAAAATCAAACTTAGCCCCTTTGCATTGACCATAATCTCAAACTATTAGAATGGAAGAATTTCAGGAAAACAAAATAAATATTTAATAAATATCTGTTGAATGAATGGACTAAATGATTACTAATGAAGACTACATTTGAACAAAAATGTTTTAGTGCAGTCTTTCTCAAATATTAATATATATATGAAACATCTGCGAGGGAACTTGTGAAAATGCATATTCTCATTCATTGTATCTGGGGTAGGACTTCATACTTGGCATTTCTAACAAGCTTCAAAGTGATAGTAATGTTGCTAGTCCTTAGATGACACTTTGAATAGCATGGCTTTTGGATATTAGTGTAAAACTTTATTACTGAATACATGTTTTCAGGCCATAAACATTTTTGGGTTAAAAATCTATTAGGAGGCATAATCCTGCATTGTACCTAAAAATAAAGATGGTGTTTTTTTCTTCATTTAGTGCTTACTTTTAGCTTACTCTATGGCAAACACTGTTATAGCTTAGAAATTGGAGTGAATAAAGAATATTGTTAAACATCAAAAGGAAAAAAAATAGTAGTGACTGAACTAACAATTACCAACTACAAGCAAAAGGATTGTGTAAAATTACAATGAAGTTTTGAAATGTTAAAGAATAAAAATGAAAAAAGCATTAAGCATCTCAGAAAATATGAAAAAAGGAAGGTATGAGATTCTGAGGGTATATTAAATCACCAAAAGGCTTGAATCAACCACATTTTAGATGTTCACGTTTTTAAATGTATGTAAATAATCTAATACAGATATAGACGTTATTTTGTAGATGAAGAAACAGTGCTGTAGGTTGCCATTTAAATGACTTCATCTGGGTTCTCACAATGAGGAACTAGCAGAACCAGTATTCATTTTACATCTTATTGCTGAGCCTTAACTGAAATTATTTTTGTTTAACATTAGAGAGACTATAGATCTCAAAGTGTGTTATTATTTTTAGAACTTCACTGTACTTTTCATGTTAGATCTGGCCGTGGTTATGAAATGACTCAGTTTCAACTTCTTTCCCCCTTCAGTGCTTCCTAAAATGTTTCACTTCATTTCTCCTCCAGTGACTTTGTAAATTCATAACATGTTTGAACTCAAGTATTAATTTAAATGAGTTCTACATTCCTTTGGAGCAATGGAATTTAAAATCACATATGTTCTTTATTTAAATGACTTAAAAATATTATAAATGTACATAAAAGTGAAATTCAAAATAAAATCTATGTTTTATCTACACAAAATACTTCATGAAAAATGCAAGAGGTGAAGCCAATCCAGTGAATATTTTTCTAATTTAAATCTACTCTGTCATAAATTACAAAAGCTAAGGTTTCTAAAGCTCCAACTACAAATATTGTCATGTTTCACTGAATATGTCAATTACCGTCATTTGAAGGACTTGCTGCCAACGTTGTTCTCTTACTGTTACATGCAGATTTTAGCTTATATGCCCAACAATCTGAGATGGCAGCCACAGCCTTTGAATTTGCTCAGCATTTCCTTCAAGGCCATATGTATCATCGCTATGAGATCATTGGCTTTGAAGTCTCATATAGCTGATCCTGTTTTATCTCTTATTAGTGGCTTAATTTGCATAATGAAAATATTAATACCAATACAATCCTTAGACTTATAAAATGTATGTAAAAATCAGCAGATTAAAATTCTGGTGTGGCTCAAGTCATGAGAGCAATTTACTGTTAATAGTTCTTCGGTCATATCATAGACACTTATAATTTTTCAATATTATTTATAGTGTCAATCCACAAGTGACTGCTAAGAAATAATCATGTAATTTTATCCCCAATGAATAAAATGTCTTTGTTTTAAGGATTATTTATTATTTACTAAGGTTCATGCTTTTTCACATTGTTTTATAATTATCAGGTGTGTAGGTTTTAAGATAATCTTCTAAAGGGAATGTGTTATACTTATTCCTAAAATACAGAAATAATATTTAAGATATTGGATATATTCTAATCTAGTTTCTGTAATGATTTGACTTGCTAGTCTATGCTAATATTTGAGTTTTAAATTAACTTATTTTCATTTTGAGTTTACCTTTAAGGTGAAATAATTGATTTTGTTCATTTACTTGGGTTGTTCTTAGCTTTTTTAAATGGAATTTTAAATTTCTTTATATCTATATTGAGGATTTATTGTGTTTCTGGCTTATGATACATACAATACATGCATGTAAAGCAATTTCAATCTCCTATCCTTGGCAGATTTTTAAAAAATAATTTTCAGTATTTTGCTTTTGATTCTGTAAATTAATAGCGCTCAATTTGTAGCAAAGCCAAAACTTCAATAACCTTTTTTTTTTTTTCAATTTCCTTGTTAAACCTATGTTGGATTGCAAAGAAAAGTACTCAATAACCATGTACCTGGATATATGTATAGCCATTAGAATTCAGGCAAAAACCTAAGAGAGCAAAGCAAAAGTCTCATTTTCAAGGGCCCATTGAGATTTGAACTACTGCCACTCTCATAACTCTTCCCCTATACTTTATTCCCCTGGAATGAGGAGACAGTTTCAATGCCTAATGCTGCTCCAGCCTTCCTTGATAGTAGCATACCTTGTTTGCTAAAGTTGTCATCTCAATGGTACTAAACCGCATGATTTCTCCCCTATGTTATTTCATTTTATTTCCCATAAAATGCACAATGAGAAATATCCTAGGAGCCAGAGATTTTACTTTCCAACTCTAATGTTGAGTTTTATAACATCGTTAGGTTTCTTACAGAAAAATAATAATGTGCGAGATATGAATCAGTTTCTCATGTTGGCTTACGCATTTCCGAGAGGCTCAACCAGCCATCAGATTCACTTACAAACTGGAATTTCAGCTTTTAGTGGTGTAGACCACTAGGCCACAATGTAAAGAAGGGGAGGAAAAAAAAACAAACAAAAAACTAGTAACTTCTAAACTAAGTAGCTATGCAGTATCAGTTATCATCCTGATAGGATGTGAACTAAGAATATTTTGACCTCCAAAAGAGAAATACCACTTGTTGCCATCTGAAACTCAAAGGACATAGCTACAAAGGAAGTTTAATTGTATTAGTTAATGAAAAATAAAATTTGATTAGTTTGTCTTTAAAAGAGCAAAATAGGCCAGGTGCCATGACTCATGCCTGTAATCCCAGCACTTTGGGAAGCCAAGGTGGAAGGATCATCTGAGATCAGGAGTTCAAGACCAACCTGGTCAACATGGTAAAACCCTGTCTCTACTAAAAATACAAAAATTAACTGGGCATGGTAGTGCGCTCCTTTATCCCAGCTACCTGGAGACTGATGCAGGAGAATCTCTTGAACCCGGGAGGCAGAGGTTGCAGTCAGCTGAGATTGCACCACTGTACTCCAGCCTGGGTGACAAGAGCGAGACTCTGTCTCAAAAAAAATATAATAATAATAAGGAAATAAATAAATGAGCAAAATTAAGATTGTCAGCTATACTCTCAGAGCTCTAAACCAAGCAAAAATATCTTGGAGTAACAGATTTTAGATAAAAATAGTCTAATTATTTCCTTGAAAATTAGTATATTATACACATGTTTCTCATTAGGAGACCAATACACCTAGTTAAATACAGTAGATTTGAAGGGATTCTGACTACTATAGTCAATACCTGCCTGCAAAGTGGCTACCTAGTTACAGACAGTGCGGACCATGACTGGGGTTGTCAGTCATTTAGACCATTTGGGAGAGACCTTGAGAGTGTAGTGTTACAGGAATGGTGGTACAACCTGGGGTCTATGATTTAATCCAAATCATTATTACCAACTAGTTCCAATATTATTTATCAATTTTTCTTGGTAAATTTACTTTCTAGTTTTAGTGAATTAAGAAGATGAGATGGTAGAAAAGGTACAAGATATAAAGTGAATAAGTTTGATATAAAATAGAAAGTAGAGTCAGAATTTTCTACTCTTCTTTTTCCATGTACTCCTATTGTCCCTGAAGAATACATATGCTGATTTAACAAACAAACAAAAAAAAAAAAAAAAAAAAAAACTTTATACCCCTCTAACCTGTGGCTAGCATATTAAGTCATAGGAAATTGGAAATGTATTGTATAAATACTCCCAAACAAGGAGTCAGAAGTTCTGGATAGTCAGGGGCAAAACAGAACATTCTTAAGTGGTGTCTGTAGCAATCATGGGCATGAATTCAAATCATGAATTAGTGAGGATACTTGGTGGAAAAGTACTCTAATCATTCTACTATTCATTTACCATATTTCAATTTCACATTCCTGTAACTTAAAAGAATTTTCAACAAAACCTTTCTTGCTGATGTTATCATTTTTACCCTCCTGGCCAGATATAGCTTAACACGATGTAGGTAGCTCTGTAAAGAAAGCTAATGTCATGGGTTAAAAAGGGGAGTAAAGAATGTAGCTGACTTTCATGGAATATATTCTCTGCTGTCAATATTTTGTAGTATTTAACACTGACTCCTACCCTTAGAAACATGTATTTGCATCTTTACTTCTCAAACGTTGGTAAAAAGGTTAAGTAACATGCCCAAGGTGACAGAGCTGGCGTAAGAATATCATGATATAAATCCATGCCCAGCACTGTTGGGCTCCTACCAAGAAGGACTTCAGACATTCCCAGCTTCTTTTTTTCTTTTTGTCTTCATAAACACATTTAATAAAATAGGCTTTAAAAAAAGTATAATGTCAAGCCAGTTCTTTGAATAATGAACTTTCCATCCAATTTCCAAATCTTGTGAATTTTCTGAATTCCATTCTTGGGAAATCTAACCATGTTATTGTCACTGCCTTTAGATCAAAAAGGGGTTTGTTCCTTACAGTGGATTTATCAATTTTTCGTCTTAGCCCCAGAATCTGGCAAAAATCTCCAATAGAAATCAAGAAACAATAATATTTTAAGAGCTGAAAAAGAACCTATATTTGAAAATCAAGTTGTATCCCTCAGCTGATGGGGAAACTGTGAAACATTTGGCTCTCCTTATGACATATATATTTTGATTTAAAAGCATGAGAGGTTTTTTTTTTCAAAAAGACAAATATTCTTTCAAATTGTTTTGTTCATTTTTACTACCTTCACTGAAGCATGAATAGCACAGAGGTAGGCATTAGTCTTTCAATTGTGTGTGATTCAACCAACTGTTACTTGCATTCCAATTACTCAGCCAGCATAGGATACAGCTGTATCCAAGGAGTATTTCAGAGTTTCCTAACAACTTTATACATCACAATTGAATTTATTTAGATTGTATGTTAACTATTACAGTTTGGATCTGAACTCTAGGTTATTACATTTAAAGTCATACAATACCTAAAAAAATTAGGAAATGAAAATATTTTAAGTTATTATTTTTAAAAAGTAACATATTTAAGATTATCAGGGTCAGTTCATATGTTTATGTGGGTAAAATTAAACAATAGTCCAACAATGTCAGATAAAACTGCCCATGATGACATCTTCTCATTTAATATGGAAGAGGGACACATGTTTGACAGGTATGAAAATATCTAAATAATAATTGAGGAATTACAGCTTACTAAATTCCACCTCTGCACTTGTATCAGTGTGACTTTGGATGTATTATTAGCTTTCTGCTGTTCAGTTTCCTCTAATGGAATTCCTGTTGCAAGGATTCAATGAGATAATGTCTATAAAACGCCTACCATAATACTTGTCACCTTCTGAGTCTGTCACCAAAGAAATGACTAGTTTGTTTCCCCAAATACATAAATACAAAACAAGGTCTCAGACAATATCTTCTTTATCACATACTGTTGACTTTGTTACTTAACAACACAAGGTCAAATAACTACAGTTAGAATTTTGATTCTCTCAAAAGAAACACAATTAAATAGAAACTAAATTCCTTTTCCTAAAAGGCCAATCTGATTTCCCCATGCCAAGGCTGAGGCTGTAGTTACTCAAGACTAGAAAGGAACAGAATGGTAACTTGTATAATTATACACATTATAGTAATAAAGACAAGCACATATGTAAGAGTCGACATTTTCTTTTTGCCAAAACATAGTTAATATCTTGTAGAAAATAGATTTTTCTTAAGATACTCAAATAGAGAACTTACCATATTTTGGGGAAAACATTTACTTAATATCTACATAGGTTAGCCCAGCTGGGAATAAAGAAATAATACAAGATAAATTGTGTGTATGTATTGGGGCTAGTGTTTCACAGAGTGCACTTTCCTTATCAATTTGCAGTATTGCTGTCATTATTTTAACTAAATTTTCATACAGCTACACACCAAAGCCACAAACCATAAAATGCCACTAGTTAATTTGAAATGCATTCTATTTTCTAGACTCAGAAGACTTGAATTCAGAATTTACTAAAAATATTATTTTTATTTCAATCCCATGTCTCTAGGATATATTCTCAAGAGAAGAAAGAGAAGAAAATACTTACTTTAACTTCCTCCAGATAATCTCCCCATAGATGGATAAAGTTCTCAGCAACACAACAAAAATCTTCAGCATCTCAAGGAAGAGGATCCTGATTAATTACATCAGGTTGGTGGAAGGACAACTTTTAGATGTTGTTCACATCTCTTCAACTGCTGTTATCAGAGTTTCTCACTTACACTGCTGACTAAGGATAACTACTGTATACTGTAAGAGAGATGGCAGGGCTGCAGATTTTGTGTTACTGTATTATTTCTCTGGTTTCTTTCTCTTTTCATAGTAAATGTAAAAGTCTGTAAAACTCTGGTGGAGGATGGTGATGGGGGGAAATTGCATGTGTTGGGGCGAGATACATGGGAATTATTTGTACTTCTAATTTTTCTTTAAAATTGCTCTAAAAAATAAAGTTTAGGCCGGGGGCGGTGGCTCGAGCCTGTAATCCCAGCACTTTGGGAGGCCGAGACGGGCGGATCACGAGGTCAGGAGATCAAGACCATCCTGGCTAACACGATGAAACCCCGTCTCTACTAAAAAATACAAAAAACTAGCCGGGCGCGGTGGCGGGCGCCTGTAGTCCCAACTACTCGGGAGGCTGAGGCAGGAGAATGGCGTGAACCCGGGAGGCGGAGCTTGCAGTGAGCTGAGATCTGGCCATTGCACTCCAGCCTGGGCGGCAGAGCGAGACTCCGTCTCAAAAAAAAAAAAAAAAAAAAAAAAAGTTTATTAAATAAAAAATTATGTAAAAATGAAAACATCATTTTCCCGTACTTTGTTTGACTGGCACAGTTTTTAAAATATTTTAAGAATTTTAAGGCCGGGCACAGTGGCTCACACCTGTAATCCCAGTGCTTTGGGAGGCTGAGGTGGGTGGATCACTTGAGCCCAGGAGTTTGAGACCAGCTTGCACAATGGTGAAACCCTATCTATACCAAAAAAAAAAAAAAAAAAAAAAAAATAGCTGGGCAAGGTGGCGCATGAAGTCCCAGCTACTTGGGAGACTGAAGTGGGAGGATCACCTGTGCCTAGGGAGGTTAAGACTATAGTGAGCCATGACTGTGCCACTACACTCCAGCCTGGGCAATAGAGTGAGGCCATGTTTCAAACAAAAGCAAAAAATTCAAAATTGAAATAATTTTAAAATATAAATGTAAGTTTAACTAAAAGCTATCCTGTTAATTTCTCTTCTCATTTAGTGTTGTGAAAGTTATGGGCAATTTAAGAATTTTATCTGCATTACAAAGTAAATAACATAAATGACATATGTTTGTAGTGAGCAACCAATTTGAAAAAAAAAATCAAATGAAAGACAAAGTATAGCAATATGATATTTTTTTCACTAGGAAAAAAATGCTTTATTAATTGTTAAGCTGTTTATCATTAGAAACAAGGGGAAAAGTATTTCTGTAATAGTAACTGAGCTTTTTATGATAGTGTTGCACAAAACGTCTTTACAAGTACCACTCAGTGAATTTTCTGCTCTCACAATCATTTGACATGTAATTACTCATTTCGGTAAAAAAAAAAAAAAAAAGAAAAGAAAAGAAAATTTAATTTTCATTTTAACATTCTGGAGCCTACACTAAATGAAATTTGTGGTACGAAAAAGCATTTATAAGTTTTTCATATAAAGAAAAACTACATACCTCGAAATGATGAAAACGAGAAAAACCAATAAAGAGCCAAGACGCCTACTGTTACGGGGTATATTATAAGATAAAGACTTCAGAGTGCTATATAAATATGCTAAGTGTTTTTAATCAGCTAATGCCAAACAACATCCTCATGAAGCTGATATGAGCTATCCACATTCATAAATAAAAAGTTATAAAATTAATATTGCAGAACTAAAGCCGTTCTTCAAAGACCATTCTTACAGATTTGGTTAAACACACATATACATGCAATCAAATGGACGCCAAAAACACTTACACAAACAATTTCTGACCCTGAAGTATATCATTGGGACACTCAAAATAGTTTCATTACCAAGATTCAAAAGAAACAAACAAGCAGCAGGAACAACAACAAAAGACACAGGAGGAAAAAATGACTCTAAGAAAAATCAAATAGTGTGACAGAATAGTAGGCAATAAATAAATATTAATTTGCAAAATGTCAAAGTACTTATGAAATCTCTGAATCATGACATTCTCTAAGCATTGGCATCTGTTAAGTAATGGAACTAAGAGATCTTGGAAGCATTGCCTAGCTCTGTTGTTATACATCTAAAATTAAATAATATAATTCTTAAAAATGAATATACGCTTTAGAGAAGTGCCTTTTAACATTAAGCATAGTTTTAAAAATCAATAAATTATTTATTAAACTTATAAATGCTTTTTCCCACCATAAGTTTCCTTTAGTGTAGGCTCCAATAGTAATAAATTATTTATTTATGATTTGTTCAAAGTCTCTGAAATCGTGTCACTTTTCTATCTTCTGAGTATAATAAGGTAGTTTATTGCCACAATTATTTTTAAGTTCTTTTGCTAAATCCTGCTTCTGGTTATATTTATTCAACCTAAAATTTTTCAAAACCAAACAAAGGTAAGAATGAGATGGAGAAAATTTTTATTCCCACAATCTGTTCTTCCTTGATGAAGTAGATTAATTAATGTTTAGTAATTGGAAAGTGTGGTTAAAAATATCATTGCTAGGAAATACAAATAAAGAATAATGCAAAATAATGCATACAAGACACTAACTAATGCAGAATAATACAGACAAGAAATAATAATGCAGAAAAGAAATAATGAAGAAAAGAAACCGGTAAAAATGATATAGTAAAATAGCAAAAAACAAAACAGTGAAATAACAAAATAATTGATTCCTGATTAAAATGCAGATGGCGGTGGATTGTTCAGTTTTCTAGAAATGATATAGATACTTAATAAATTACAAAGTATTTGCAATAAAGAAATGTCATCTCAGGTCATCTTTTGTAAAGAATGATCTCATGTTGAACCCTCTGAATCAGAATTTTGCATTAAAGTCGGTGGATTCATATTGTCATGATTCTGTCATGCAATCATTCTAGTCAACTAAACAACACCAAAGTCACCAAAGAGTAGAGTCAATTTACATGAACGTAGAGACACTGTGAATACTGTATTGCTGAGTCAGACTTTTTGGATGTTATCTTTATGTTCCAGTTGTTCTCTTTTATCATAGAAAAAAATATTAGAGAACGTGTAACTAGGTCTGGTTTGACAGATCTAAATGACCATTCTCCACATCCTTTTACGTATGCTCTTTGTCAAATAACTAACGTGGCTTGTATAAAACCAAGAATTCAAGTCAAAATCAATGGATTTTGCAATCTGCCATTCAATTTGTAAATACGCAAATTAATGAGGTAAATTTCAATGACTTCCAATATTAACTTCTTATTATTGGGCCCTATAAATCTAACTTAAGGGAGTTTACTACAGTCAATAAATTTGGCGTCTCATCTAGCATATCCTAAATGAAATCATGTAAAGAAGTAACTTTTCCTTAATATTCAGAAATGGAGAATATTGTGTTTTTAAGCACAATTCATCTGACTAGACCGCACAGTGGGGAAAGCTAACTTATCTACAATGCATTAGATAAAACAGAGGCTCTCAGGTGAAGGGCCCCATGGAGAACACAACAGGACCTAGCAGAACTTGATATGAGAGGCTGACACTCCAGCCCAGGTAACATTCACGCTCGGTCGCTGCAAAGAAACAGCGAGTGAGAAGTCTCTCAGGATAATAACTTCGAAATACCTTTCAACCCTTCATCTAGCTTCTTCCTCTAGCAAAGGTTAAATGTAAGTTTGACACCTTGTTCTATTGCCTGCACTTACCCTCAGGTAATAAAAGAGACAATGAAATATAATAATGGGTCCCCATGCTCCATGGCACCGTATAACATCTATTACACATCTCTCGAAGTTCAAACACACTCTTCCTAGTGATGTTAAATCACTGAACTATATTTAAAAGAAAATAAAAGAAAACATTAGAGTAGACATGTCACTAAGTCTACGGGTTTTTGTACTTGCCTCTGAAGTGGCTGACATCTTCATTAAATACTCCTCCCCAGTCGCTAAGGAACCTGACATTACTTCAGCTATTAATGCATTTTAGACCAGCTGACCCATAACACATTAACTAATTAGATTATACTCCAATAGCTTTTTTAAATCCTCATTACATTATTGGTTAAGAAATAATAGTAAACATAATGACAATAAAAATAATAAAGAGGTAATTTACTGAGTGCTCAATATGTACTGGGGACTGTGCAATGGTCTCATAGGAATTATCTAGATTTTTTTTTCTTAAAAAGAAAAACCACTTGAAGAGCACAAAATACCAAATCCTTAAACATATGTGTAAAGTGCAGCCTACTGACACATAGAAATTATTTATATCTTGAATCATACTAACTTTTAAAATGTAAAGCCTACTAAAATGCAGAAATGTTTCTATCATAATTGCATGTATATACTTAAGGAATGCTATTCAGTTAACAAAAGAATTAATACTAAGAAACTGAAGAAATAAGCACAAAAAATTAATTACTGCAGTTTCTATCATACCTAAGCTTTACCAAAAATTCTCCCAAAAAAATCTTCCATTGCTTTTCTCTTCCTCAGATATGTTTGCAGTCTTTTCTTTTCTCCTTCTTTGGCTCATCATCTTCTAATATCAGGAAACACTTTGAGAATTTCATTGCTTGGTTGCTTGCAAATTGCTCTAAGCTATTCATTCCTTTTCAACCAGTTTAGTGGAGGTTGAACATCTGTATTTCAGGCTGCTGACGAAATATCTATGAAAGGGGCCTCTAAAGAAGTAGTGCAGAGAATAAAAACTACTGGGAAAGATATGCAATCACTCAAAAAAATGGGTATGTTCCTCTAGAATGCAAAGTGACTCACAAATGGAATGCCTGATTTACCCTCTGAAAGGGGTCTGCACCTGCATAACCATGACCACTATTCTGGAGAAGCACTGGCTTCAGCAGAAGGCAGACCCATTGATAGCAAGCATCTTTTGAGCCCCCCAGAGCCATGCAGCTCCTCACCCTTACCCTCTGCCGCTGCCATCAGCAATGGAGATTTCTCAGATAAAACAATATAGTAAACACTGATTCTCCCATGGCTATTGATGCTTTCAGAGAGAAAAGACTTTAGATGCAATCTGATTATAAGTACCTATTATTTTAAAACTGTATTTGTGATGTATTGTGATGTGTACTGCCACTGAAACATCATTCACTGAATGAGTTTCTGTACAGCTGGAAAAAAAAGTTAAGGGAGTATATTTCATGTGTGAATAGCAAACTCATTAGTATTTTATATTTCAGCTTTTCTCCTGAGATCCAATGTAACAGGGTGATTAATAGGAATTTTGAAAATTCAAAAGTAGGTTGCTTAGTTGCCAATGAAGTAGGATATAAATTTCCCTTACCCATTTAGAACCTTTAACATAATGTGGGTTTGTTACGTGTGTGTGTATCTTTGTATACACAAATATCTATATGTGTATCAACAGAACTCAAAATGTAAACCAGTGTAAAGTAGTGTAACTCTAAAATATGGTAAGAGTTTTTGTTCAATTTGTATGTTGGTGTTACACATTACAAATAATATTTCTGTATGTATCACTCAATGAGTATTTTAACCTCAGAGTGAATAATCTACTGATTTTTTAACTCTAGGTTTGTTTTAGTATCTTCAATTATGAAACAAATTCTCTTTTGTGACATTGAGAAGAGGCAAGAAAGAGTAAGAAAGAAATTAAAACAAACAATGGATAACTAATAGTGTTAAATGGAATACTAAGGCTGTTATGGTATGGAACGGAATGGCATTATGCCTCTGTGGAATACCAATACCGTTGAGTAATTGAAAATTTCTAAATCTCCCCAGTATACCAGTCCCACTACCGAGTCCTTGTGAAAATGCTTCCTTTCTTTGTAGTCCTAGTATTTACAGGAGTTTCAATAAGCCTTCTCTATCATAAAGAGGCAAAGAGATCCCTTTTCAAAAGTCCTATATTAAAATGTTCTCCTACATTAAAATATCAGAAAATTCCTAGTCTTTTAGTGCTTCAGTTAAAATGGATCAAAGGTGAAGGACAGAAGGAACTTTGCACAGTACAATAGTGAAACTGCTATCCCTTGATTCTTAACAGTTTCTGGACAAAATAATCATAGGCTTGTACTCAAGCAGAACAAGGGCCCCTTCATTTCTACGTTTATGGTCTTGCAATCTTGAGATCTTTCTCAGCCTCCATGGTCTCTTCTGGAAAACAGGCAATCTGAGAGTATTCTAAACCTGCAATCCGAGAGTATTCTAAACACAGAATGACACTCAAATATAAAACACTGACATCCAGATATATTAATGTTGCTGACACAGAACTCTAATATTTGTTTTTAATACAAAATAACAAAAGTCAAAAGGAGCTCTAAATGATGAAAGAAAATACTTTCAAATAGAAAAAAAAAATGTTAAATGCCCAGTTGCCATCTTTGTTTATTCTACATACTTCTCAAAGTAAAACACACATTCAGTTGTTTATTTTCCCTCTGAGTGTGAAGAGGATACATGGCAGAGATAATCTAATCTAAAAGTTTAAATAATCAGGAATGACTGAAACATTCTGTAAAAGAGAGAGAATGATTAGACCTGAACTGTTGGATATAAAACATCTTATAAATCTACTATACTTCCGAAAGAATATGTTACAGATACTACTGATAAAACAAAAATAACAGAGAGACTAGAATGTACCTGAATTTAGTTCATGTGATTAACGTGACAAGAAAATCATCAATTTGCTAATGAAAAATCTGCTTGAGAGACAACATAGTTATATTTCTACCTCTCCTCACATATAAAAATACACTTTCTATACAATAGGTCAATAACACATTAAAATATACAGAAAAAATAGGTAAATAATTACCTAATATATTTTTCTAGGTATTATGGCAAAAGAAACAACAATAAAGGAAATAAGATAGCTCTACTACACACAAGTTTTTAAATGTTTTTAAAAAGGTAACAAAATGTAGGTACAAAACTTCAGAAAATATCACAATATATGACTAGGTGCTATATATATTGAGATGGTTACAATTCAGTAAAAATCTAAAAATACTACAAGCAAAATAACACAAATCATGAATAAAATATTCTTAAAGTTAAAATATCAAATACTAACATGCTAACATATGTGAAAATAATTGGGGAAATGGATACCTCTTTATTTCTGTTTGGAGGTTAATCAATGTGATGGTCTACAGGTGAAT
The DNA here is from genome assembly GCF_049350105.2 of Macaca mulatta. Lineage (NCBI taxonomy): Eukaryota > Metazoa > Chordata > Mammalia > Primates > Cercopithecidae > Macaca > Macaca mulatta. Next base: position 61,523,699 of record NC_133422.1, read on the forward strand.
GTGTTGATACAAACCGAAAGGCTTTAAAATCTTCCTGCTTTGTAAGTCAGCAATTCCACTTTCAAATATTTGTTTACACGTAATAATCAGAGATGCCCATAGAATGTATTCATTGCATAATATCTTAAAATGGTGACAACTTAAATATGCAGCATTAGGAGATTATAAACCTCTAAATCCAATATAATTTCAAACCTGCTAACAATGTTAGCAATTAATACTGATGTTCTTCAAATGGCAGAAAAGCAAATACTTTTTTCTTTTTTTTTTTTTTCTTTTCCATATTTTACTAACCTATTGTAAACCTATACTACTTATACAGTAAGGGAAATGGTTGTAACTTATGTTAAACAGAAGTGGTGGATGACAGACAAGAAACAGTAACTTAGCTTGTACTCATAGAATACACAGGAGAGTGGAGGGTTGCATGGGGACTTGAATGCCTGACTAGGGAATTTCTACATCATTGAGTAGGCAGTGGGGAACCGTCGAAAATCTTTGAGCATGGAATTCACAGAGTCATTTTGGCAGTTGTGTACATGGCTAAGTGAACGACGTTGAATCTAGTTACGAAGAGCCCAATTGTGAGAGTTCAGGGACCTTCAGAATGTAACATCAGGAATTTCAAGATAATCAGATACACTTAATAAGTAGCTCTTATATTACATATTAAAAGTAAGGCCTTGCTGTCAACTGCCATAAGATGCAGCAATATTCTAAGCTTTGTATTCCTTTCTCAGTGATATCTTGAAAAGAACAGGCATGGAGTTCATGGGATTCATATGAAGAACCAACTGACAGCACCACATCCACAATCTGGGTCCTGGAGTTCTAAGCATATCTTGTTGCTTTTAGGCTAGATTTAACTGTGAGGATAATAAGAAACGTGAGTATCTCTGTTACTTCTAACTAGCTGGTCTATGCATTGCACTGTTGGAAACTCAAATATTTCAGAAATATATGGCAAAATAATAAATTCACATGGATTTTTAAAGGGCTCTTAGACATGTAGAGCATTGTCAGGTTAGCTATATCAATGATAGGGGGTGTCATGGCATTTCTGCGCCCGCCCACCCAAGTCTTTGGAGTTATTTTCCTTCCCAATTACAACATAGGTTTCAACGTGTGGCTATAAACCAATTTCAAACTTGCCTAATGCAACCGTTTACAAATGCTCTCCCTAGATGACTAAACATATAAATCATATCTTGTTATACAATAATTTGTAACAGTACAATACAATAACAAACATTATTGTTTGTTTGTTTGGTTGGTTTTTTGAGATGGAGTCTCGCTCTGTCGCCCAGGCTGGAGTGCAGTGGTGCGATCTCGGCTCACTGCAAGCTCCGCCTCCCGGGTTCACGCCATTCTCCTGCCTTAGTCTCCCGAGTAGCTGGGACTACAGGCGCCCGCCACCACGCCGGGCTAATTTTTTGTGGTTTTTTTTTTTTTTTTAGTAGAGACGGGGTTTCACCGTGTTAGCCAGGATGGTCTCCATCTCCTAGGCCTCCCAAAGTGCTGGGATTACAGGCGTGAGCCACAGCGCCAGGTCAATAAAATGGTTTTAACCTGTAGGATCCCCCTCTTTCTATAAGATAATCCTTTATCTCACTTGTAAATCAGTTCCACATCACTGAAATAAAAACCATTTCCTGTTCCCTAAAATGTTTTTTGGTATATTGCCTTTACAGGATCATCACACTCTGGAACTCAAATCTTCTCCCTTGGCTAACACTGCTACATCTAGTCTGCAGTCACATATCGTGTCACTAACACTCTTTCAAGATGGACACTTCTTGGCCTTGGAGTTTCTGTTTCATTCATTCCGTATTTTATGTCTCTTTTTCATAGTTGGATCACGAACTGATTGGGAAAAAAGATGATGTAAAATTGCCTATACTTTTTGGCAAAAGAACAAAAATATAGAGGATTGTAATATTTTTGTTCTAAGAATAAAATCAGATAACATGAAAAGCTTTTCTTACTCTGTCTGTAATTTAGTAAACTAAAATAATGCTATGAAGCAAAGAAACTCTCAACTTTAGAAATAAAAACATAAGGATCAGAACATTTTATGTTAGCCCATAAAACACCATATTCTTTGGCTACTGGTTTTGAGACTCACACTCTAGATTACTGGAAAAGAAGCGGTTATTGATAGGAAAGTCCTGAAATAAATTATCTGGGTACCCAGAGATGAAGTGAGCATATGTATTAACTATTATAAAACTTGCCTATTTGTGACATAAATTTATACTTTTTTTCTTTATTCAATTTAGGAAAAAGACATGATGTTTATGAGTGAGAGGAGAAATGATGCAGCATCTTTTTAAAACTGTTATGAAACACTTTCGTGTGTGTGTGTGTTTTTGACTAAGCTGCTTTTCACTTTCTCCTTGGCCATTAAATTTATACATGTCTGAAGAATAATATTTACTAAATTCCAAAGCTTAAATTTTGATAATTGCTTAAATGTGTACAAATACAATAATAGGCAAAGATCAATGTATTTAAATATATCAGATACATAATATTTAATGATCTACATAAGTAAAGCTAGTAATCTCAAGAATACATATATGTTTTTATACATTATAGGATAGAGAAATATATCTAAGAAATATACATATATGTTTATAACTCTATATCTATATATTAGTTTATAGTGTAGGAAAGAAATTTTGAAGGGACTCTGAGTCAGCTAGAAATTTGGTCAATACTCACATGGCCGGCCACTAAGTTGAGGATACCCATTGAACGGGTCATCCAACTTTTCAAATCTATTCATTAGTAAAATAAAAATACTGATGTTAGAATTAAGAGACATTAAATATATAAAGTGTCTCCCATGTAAAAGGGAGTCAAAAAAGGTATCCTTGCTTATTTCAGAGTGATTGTGAGGATTAAATTGGATAACTTTAAAACTCTTGGGCCTCTGCTCTATCTATGTTTGCTATTTACCAATTTATTCATTTATCCATCCTAGGCATTTTAAGTACTTACTATGTGCTAGATATATGTAACTATTCCATGTTAAAAGAGTTAAGTGTTCCATATAAAATTCAAGATAAATGTAAGATATTCAATGTTATCTTAAGCTTAACTATATTTCTGGACTTGTTCTGTATTTAATGTAGCAAATGATTATATCATCTTTAAGTGAAAAGCAGCAGGTTAATCATCAGTTGTGATTTCATATTTCATGGTGAAACTTAATTTGGCCCTACCACAATTCTAATTTTAATATGGTATTGATGACAGCAGCAGCAGCCCATCTGGAGCAGCCACTGTGAATATGCTGGCTGCAGCGGAGGAGGTGAGGCCAGGGTTTTGCACTCCACGGAGCTAATGGGAACTGGGAACAGGCAGGAGACCGCCCTCCCAGGCACAGCGGCAGCCACCCAGCCATGGCTGCTGATTGGGCATCCCTGTGCTCCTGGGCCTGAGAAATCCCTCTGCCTCTGTAGGCTCAGAAGTGCCTGCTCCCGCTGCCCGGCCTCCCCCTGGCCTCTCCCTGCTCCTGGCCTCTTCTCCAATTTTGGAACAAAATTGAGGCTGAGCTCCGGAGCTGTTGCAAACCAGCCGTGTGTGGGCACTCACGATGGTGTTAACATGCCAGCACACTGCGGCCTTGGCCCCCTGTGGAATTTGGGTGCCAAGGAGCATGGGAGGGAGGCCGAGGTGGGGCTGAGGATGTCTGCATGTGGTCTGCAGGTGCTCCTTGGCATCAACAGCCGGGTCACCATGGACATGATTGATGGTGGCAGACAGGCTCCTTGGTGGAAAGGGGCGGATCCCCAGTGAAGCCGCTCCTTCAAGCCCATGTCAGCCTGAAGCATAGGGGCTGGGCTGTCACTTCCAGGTGGAGTAGGTGGCCCCAAGTGAGATCTTATGGTGCTTTTTATGGGCCTGCCCATGGCCACCCATGGGCCAATCAACATGCATATCCTCTCTTCTAAAGTCCATAAAAACCCAGAATTCAGCCAGAGTCACAGAGATATTGGGACAACCTCCCTGCAAATAGGAGCTACCACTCTGGGCCTCCTCTCCACTGAGGGCGCTATGGACATCAGAACGATCTGCCTGTGGAAAGGCACTACTCCCTGCAAGTCTCCTCTCTGCTGACAGCTGGACACTCATTGGAAGGACCTGCCTGCAGAAAGGAGCTACCCACTTTGGGTCTCCTGAGAGCTGTTCTGTTGCTCAGGGAAGCTCCTCTCCACCTTGCTCACCCTCCAGTGGTCCACATACCTCATTCTTCCTGGACATGAGACAGAACTCAGGACCTGAACTGAGACCTGCCAAGTGGCGGGACTGAAAGAGCTGTAATACAAACAGGGCTGAAATGCCCCCATGATCACCATGTTGCAGGCAACAAGAAGGAGAGAAGAGATACAGCCCTTGGAGAGGCCTATATCTAGGGGCTCCCCAAGCCAGGGCTGTGACACCCTCTTAGGGGCTCTGTGGTTCCTGGTGTTTCCAAGCTTCTGGGTGCCACTGCATTCCCCTTGTCCAGACATGGGTGCCCACAGTGGAAGCTTCATGCAGTACATCTGCTCCAGTGACAGCCTTGCACAGAGCCAGCACCTGTGCCAGCACCTGGAGCTGCTGTCCTGCCACAGCAGCCAGAATGCCTGGCTATGCACAGTGACCAGACCCTGTGCTCACTTGCCCACACACCCCTCACTGCTCCACGCCTGGCTCACCCTTGGCAGCTGTGGAATCTGGACTGGTAGCACAAGCCAAGCACAGCCTGCCAGGCCGAGCGAATGGAACAAGCCCAGCAGGCATAAGCAATACTTAGGCAGAAGGTGTGGTCTGCCACAGAGGTTTCTGGCTGGCAAATTGATATGCCAAGGATCCCATGCCAGTATAGTATGGGTAATGCAGTCCTGATTCAGGATATTTATCTTTTAAGAATAATTAAGATAGCTAAATGGTGCGTGCAGATTGTTTGCTAGTAACTGATAACATAGTGATACAGAACTGAAGACTATGCATATACTAAATAACGTAAAATGTGTTAAATTGTGACAGTTAATGGGAATGAGGTAGATACATTCAAATATTCATGACAAAGCAATAAACAACTTGTTAGATCCATTTCAAGGTAGAAAATAGCATCTAAGGTCAATAATAATATCAATGTTTAGAGGAAAAACTAATTTCCATTTGTATCATTAGTATTGCATGGCATATAGCCTGATCCAAACACTTATTACAGGAATAAAGATTAATCCACAAAAATATAGCAGAGACTAATTAAATTCACACACATGAATGTAAAAATCACCATTTTTAATCAAATAATTCTACAATTTTAATTACAGTGGGTACTACATTTAATAACTAGGGTGAGGGTAAGTTGAACATTTTAATAAATTTTAATAAGCATACATTAATTATACTGCAATGAATGCATATTTGAGGGAAAATGCAGTTTTCCATTTTAATAATGTTAGAATGACATTGTAATATAGACCCATAGAGCAACAACTATTGATTAGGCCACCAAAATATTTTAGCATGATTTTAACAGTTTGGCTCAATACCCTGATTACCATGTCATATTCAGTCAATTTTGGTCAAAATCATGTGGACTACTTGAAGTGATATAAGTAGTCTCAACACAGTATCTGGAAAACAGATGTGTAAACTAAAATATAAATGTACATATTTTATAAATTTTCTCTCAGTGACACCTAACCCACTTTAGACACTCACAAATTTGAAATTTTTAAAGAGGTAATGGAGATTACTCATGTATCATAAGGAAAAAAGAAAAGGTGATCTTTAGCTTGTTGAAACTGGGTTCTCCACCTTTGCCACTTTTTCACCTTCCTCTACCCTTCCTCACCCTCTCCCTACTTTATGTTCAGACCCTAACATTGTTTTTACCAGTTAGGATCTTGATTTATTTTGAAATTCTATTGTGCCAATGAGTATGAAAATGATTAAATTCATTTCCCTAAGTCAGTCAATAATGTAGCCTAATCACGTAGTTTGGCATATTTCATTCTTTAAATGCATCTGTCTTCAATTGGTTTGCTTATAGAATCAGTCCAAATCCAAACATCTTCCCTATTCATAAGCACAAATAAACCCTCACTTACGATTTTTAAAAAGGTTTCTCTAAAATTGTGTTTAATGCTTCCTAACCTGTAATCAATATTTATGCTAACTATTTGAATGAAAATCTCTGTAAAAGTTTAGTATTTAGCATTATAATGACATGAGAATTATTTCAAAAACGTTATCTCCCGTAAGACTAAATTGATTTTCAAGCTATTTTAGAAATAGTAAAATATTTTATTTTCAATCAAAATATTTCTTTGGGTTAATTTTTAAAAGCTGGGTCAAATATTTGTTATATTTATTCTCTTTTTAATTTTAGGACAAGCTATTTTTCATCTTGAAGCTTTGTTTTTTTTTTAATTTATGAGATGAAAAATCACAACATATATGATGAATCTCTGGGCAAAGGATAATATGCCTCTTGAAGTGCATTATATAATATTGTTATTTTTAACCATAACGAGTGACCACTTACTATGTACATAACACTTACTTTGTGTACTAAATTTCTGTAATATTTTAGAGAAATACATGGATTCTTGGTTTCAAGGGCTTGATAATTTGATTGCGGAGCCTTTGCACATGCAAATGGAATAATTTAATAATCAATAGACTAACAAAGCAACATCTAAGCAAGCTTACATTTTTTAAAAGTCCTCATAATCTAGGTTTAAGCTCATCATATGGAAAACTGCTATGCAAAAGAGTTCATATACATAAAATTAAAAAAAAAAATTTAAAAAAGAGATATGGCCGGGCACAGTGGCTCACGCCTGTAATCCCAGCACTTTGGGAGGCCGTAGCAGGTGGATCATGAAGTCAGGAGTTCAAGACCAGCCTGGTCAACACGGTGAAAACCCATCTCTACTAAAACATAAAAAATTAGCCGGGCGTGGCAGCATGAGCCATAGTCCCAGCTACTTGGGAGGTTGAGGCAGGAGAGTTGCTTGAACCCGGTAGGCGGAGGTTGCAGTGAGCTAAGATCGTGCCACTACACTCCAGCCTGGGCGACAGAAACTCCACTCCGTCTCAAAAAATAAAAATAAAATAGAAGGGACATTACAGAAAAGACATAACTACATGAGGGATCTGTGTGACTTTTATTGTGTGATTCTTAATGATGGATGATTATCAAAGACTTCCTATGCATCAAGCATTATACACATAATATTTATAATCTCACAGCAGTTTTACAAGGTTGGTGTGATCCTTCTTTCTCAGATAAGGAAACAGAAATTCCTTGAATCTAGGTAACATAATTCACTGAGGAAATGGCCAAGCCTTGATTTATATATGTCTGTTTATCTCTCTGACTCTAGGCTAATGTTTTGTTTTTATATCATCTACCCATAAAACTTTCTCACCCAATGCAGTCCATTTTATCCTATTACCCTGTTTCATACTATAATGGTCACTATCTGAAATTATACAAATTAATTGTTCACAGGATTATAGGCTTATCCATTAGAATGCAAATTCCATGAGGCCAATGCCTTCTGTACTCCTAGCATTTAGAACATAGTGACTACTCAATGCATATGACTGACTGAATAAAAAAACAGCTTGATCTAATAGAATCTCATGCCTCTTTCCTTACATGGCATGTAGTTGTTTCAGATGGGTTCTTGAAAAAATATTTCTTTAACCAAAATGAGTTAAGATTCTAATTCTATGTGCATATATATGTTTATTAAAATATTTTCTAATCACTTTTTGTAAAATAAGCGTAACAGATCAAATTAAGTACTTAAACCTGGTACACAAAATGAGACAAGTAATGAGTCCAGCAAAATGTACAATTAAGATATAGTCATTATCATTCTGAGATATTAACCCATGCACATTTTCTATCTTATTCTTTTAGACAAGTGATCCCTCAAGCTATGTAAAATTTTACACGAACACACAAACAAACATACTTGTTTTCAGCATAGGTGAGCATGAGGCCAAAGGGGTCGTTCTTAGGTTGTACTATGTACTAGTCTATACTAGGTCTAAAAAATAAACACCAGACAAGTAATGATTCATCATAAACATAGTTATTATATTCCTAACCTTATTACCAAAGTTATAAAGGGAATATTAGAGAAATTTCAAATTCACTGTTATATTACTTATTTTTAATTAACCATTGTAAAATTGACAATTTTCTTTTGCCACTCATTCTTCTAAAGACATATTTTCTTAGTTACTTAAGTGGAAGTGGAATAGTTACTGGAAATTAGCAAGTCAAGTCTTATTTTTGAGTGGCTTTGATAAGAACAGTGGAACCGAAGACAAAATGTAAATGTAATTAATAGCTACAAAAAAGTGAGATTATTATGTAACTTTCACTTCTTTAGGCTAATTAAGCCTCCTATGCCAACATTTTCATTTATTTTAATAAAGTAATTCATTTCATATAATTAATAGTGCTATTACCCTGGCCTGGAACTAATTTTAGAAAATTCACACAAAAGTTTAAATCTATTTTATTTATCCAGTCATTAGTTATGTCATGTCACTATCCTCACCTTATCAATAAGCACATTAGCTTTATATGCATTTTTAACAGTGCAATTTGCTATCAGAATAATGCCAGTTAGAGTATACCTGTGTCATTTTCTGCACTTGAGTTCTGACTGACTTTGATTAGAGCCAGGCTCCAACTTTCACATGTGCTTCTGCTCAATACTCCTTACAATGCCATGTTTACAATTACTGTTATTAATACCATTTCCATCATCATTATTTTCTTTATCTCTATTATTAAACTGACTCTGAACATTTATTCTCGCTAGGCAGGGCATTTGATACGTTATATGTATTTGCCTTCAAAGAAGTAGATTTATGACACAATTATTAGATTGCCACTTAATATGTGAAGAAACACATTTGTCCAAGGAAACATTGGTACTGTGTGGTGCCTATGATGAGCAGCAGAACTCTTATCCTGAAGAGATACATTCCACTATAACTCTCCCTGTACATTATTCTCTTTCACTCCCTGCATCGTTAATCTTGCATGGAAGAAATTCTCATTTGCACTGAGTATTCTGTGCCTAATAGAACATATTAACTAATTAAGGCGCTATCAAAGAATTAAAAGAATATGTGAAGCTACACATTTTCAAACTTAAAAAATAAGGGATATCATTTTCTTTCTTCCTTTCTTCCTTTCTCTCTTTCTCTCTTTTTCCCTCCCTCCTTCCCTCCCTCCCTCCTTCCCTGACTTCCTTCTTTCCTCCTTTCCTTTCTGGACAGGGTCTCACTCTGTCACCCAGACTGGAGTGCAGTTGAACAGTCGTGGTTCACTGAAGCCTCGACCTCCCCAGGCTCCAGTAATCCTCAAAACTGAGCTTCCCAAGTAGCTGGGACTACAGGTATGTGTTACCACACCTGGCTAATTTTTTGTTATTTTTTGTAGAGATGGAGTTTCTCCATGTTGCCCAGGCTGGTATCATTTTTTTTTATCACTTGATTAAAATGCAAAAATGTCTAAGACTTTTGCAAGATAATGTCATGTATCTATTTGGGCCTCCTTTTCCTTGTAACTTTAGCCCAATCTCAGTATCATATTTGACTTTTCAGTTAAAATCATATCACTGACCTCGGTGGAATCTTATTTCCTACTTTTAAACTTGAATTCCTTATTAATATTCTGCCTTTAGGTTGAAACTTTATTGGATTTAATTTCAAATTCACAGTATAATACAGTACTGAGTTAAAAAGTATAGTGGGAGAGTAGATTAAATAGACCTCTAATCTTAATTATATACATATAACTCCACTCAAAACAAAAACCCACACAAAATATTTCTGACTATGTATCTTCTGCATTTGTCCCTAGAAAAGGGCAAAGAAAAATGTTTAATACATTCACAATGCAGGTGATTTCCAGTGGTCCATGTCTTCTAACATCAACTACAACATTGTCAGCTGTAAGAAATATTCCCCCCCAAATTGCAAGTAATATAATGACTGTTCCTCTTGTCATTAATAATTACTTTTTTCCCCATATGGTAACAGAAAAAAAAACAACTTACATTAGTTTATTCATTGCCAAATCATGGTTTTTTTGTTGTTGTTTGTTTTGTTTTCTGATATAGGAAACACCAAAACTTTGCCCATCAAACATTTGAATTACACTGAGAAATGCAATCACTGAGGCGGGCAATAAAATGTACTTCTTTTACCGGCTAGAGCTAACTAAAAGTCAAGGTGTTCACTTTGGTGCATCACAGATAATAATGCTGCCTACAATACATGCCAAGTCTTATTTACTTACTTTTTTGACTCAAATTAGAGGGCATAACATAGCTTCATTATAACTCAGCAGAAAAATCTGAGTTCATTCTGTTTAAATCATAATAACTGGTTAATTCTATATTTTAAAAAGGCAGACAAAACCATGAATTGATTATATTGTAATTTATGATTCCCTGGACTGGAGCTCTGTTTTTCAACCTTTTTTTAAGTGTCTCTTCTAAGAAGCCTTTTAAGACATTTTTTCTTAATTGTGAAATGCATTAATACCACAGATAAAGTGTCTATCTGTTTATATAATATATGTAAATCTGTGCTTTATACATGGAAAGAATAAGAATATTTTAATCTCCCCCAGGAATCAATGTTAGCCTCTTTGGGGTTTATATATCTCCACTGAGACTACATGAAATAGACAAAGCTCAAAGTTTCAAATTGTAGAAAAAAACATTTTCACTTACTTTCAATGAGGCATCTGCCAGTTTATATAGTTTAATGTACTCTTACAGTTTTTGTAACAGAAATAATTTTAAATAAATGGAATGAGACAAATGAAGCAGAGCAGATAAACATTTTTTTTCTAAACACTTTTACAGCAACATATTGCATACTCTATAAGGCAAAGTACTGATGTATGTAAAATTTCAACGATGTTTACAAATAAAGAGTTTTACATCAACTCCAGAACTGTGCAACAGTCCTCTATGTAACAGTCCTTTCCATGCAGTCTAACTTTGTAAACTAAAATCTGGAAAAGATGAGAGGAGATAAATGTATAAAGTACACAAGAAATGTGTCCCTGTATCAGAAAATTTGGTGCTAGATAAAGACAAAAGGAGAATATTGCCTGTATCTTTTTTTACTTTTTATCTGTTAGACTGGCATTATGCAGGAATTGCTTTAGTTTTGCGTATATTTGGTGTCCTTACACTCATCCATCTGTGTCAGCTCCTATTCATTGTTATCTCATTGTCTTTGTCAATATTTTTTATTGTGTGCTTTGTTTTGTACAGATAGAATTTAAACTAGAGAAAAATAATAGTACATGGCAGGGGTTAATTTCAACTAATTTGGATTGACCACATGCTAATCTCCCAATGCTATAGAATCCATTAACTATAGATAAATGATAATCTGTAATCATAAGTCATGGAGTAGGATGTATCAGGTTGTCAGTATTGTTTAGTAATAATAATTGGATTTATAATTTGCATCTGGTTTTGGTGAAGCCTGGGTGGGGTTTCAAGGCTAATGCTGGTCACATACCTTTGTGAACAGCAGGCCTTGCACCTTGAGGCAACTTTGGGCTTCCTGATATAGGGATGCTTTGCATGTATGCTGGTGGTGGTTGAAGACAATGCATGTTCTGTGCAACCCATTCAGGAGCAGAAGGATGAAAGAGCTTTCTGCCTCTGGACGCTTTTCAATGCAAATCCTTCTTTTGCTGCTGCTTTTCTATTTCTTTTTCTGAAATAAAGGTGTCCCACGAGAACAAAGTGACCCTTATAAACTTTCCAGTAGGGGAACACTTCCAGTGATTAATATGTGATTAATATAGTTACTAATGCAAATAATTTCTCTTCATAAAAACGCAAATGTCTCCACTGAAATACAATTGATTGATTATCCCCCTCTGAATATTGACCAGTTTTGCCAGTTTTTTATCCATTTGCAAATTTATTTTGGCATTCCTTATCTGACTTTAATATGTGGTATTTTGAATTTTCCTTTGCACCAAATATAATATCTTATTGGTTTCTTTATTAATTAATGAATTAAATAAAATATTTGACAGGTTTTCATTATATATCAGGATAATAATAATATATCCTATATCATCTTTCAAATTTTATTGCTTATCAACTTAAATAAAGAATGGTAGCACGACTTACTTCTAAGGACCAAAGGCACTAGTCAGATTGCCCAGTTTTGAATCCAGATGCCGCCAGCTGTGTGCCCTTGACTAAGTTACTTAAATCCTCTAAGTACCCATTTCATCAGCTGAAAAAAGGATTATATAACATGACTTCCTTATATTTTAAAAACAGTATGTCTTTGATTTCTGTCAACAAAATGGGAATATTAACAGCTCCTATCTCATATGACTTTGAGATGAGTAAATGAGAAAGTACAAGCAAACAGCTAGCTGGATATGTTAACATTATCACAATATCAACCAGAGAAGGCTGGAAACACGGCCACACAGAATCAGGGAAAATTCAATGAAAGCATTATATTATCTTCATTCCTATAAATTACTTCAATTTATATCTTTCTATTTAAGAAATCCTATTTTAGAAATAAGATTTAGAAAGGAGATCCCGACAAAATTTGATATAACTGCTGAAAATCAACTGATGATTTTCCCCACATCTTCAGAATGTTTATCCAGTCAGGTAGGAGCAGGAGGAAAAAGTTTAGGAGAGTAAGTTGAAATATCTGCTAACTTAAGTACTAATTATTTTCACTCTTAGAACCTGAGTAAGATAAATTATTACTGAATTCAACTCGATTAAAAAAAATTATTGTTGAAGCTTATTCAAGCTACCTACAAAACACATGGGTGAGTAGCAACTAATATTTTCCCATTCTAAGCTCAACTAAGTGAAATAAGGCTTGCAATATTGATAAAACCAAACCTATTACTCCTTTGTTCCATCCACCCTCAATATACACAAGATACTATAAAAATCATTATGTTCAAGGTGAAGAAGATAAGTTGTTAATTCAAAATTCCATGTTCTTTCGAGCCCAATATACATACTTTCCCCAAAGCAACAACAAGGTTGTAAGCAACCTTACAAATGCAATCAAGGTGTCAAACCCATTCTGGCAAACATATATTGTCCACCCATTATTAATGCTGTCTCTCAGGGAATTTCCATTTCCACAGGATCTGGGCTAAATTTTATTCACGACTTTATATAATCAAACTTTTATATTATCCATTAATAAAAAGAAAGAAACTGACAGAGTGGAGAAAGATGAGCTTTAAGGATATACTCTTAGAATAGAACCAATCAAAGAAAAAAAGAAAAAAAACAGGAAAAAAGTGTCTTGGCAAATTTGTAAAGAATTTATGATACTGACACTAATTGGTGGCAAATTTGACAGGTTATAGATAAGTGAGTTGTTTCTGTTGAGGAGCTATTCTGTAGATCCACTTTTCTGTATTCCTTTCCATGCCAATCACTGAAGATGCTGGTAAACTGGCCCAGCTGAATTGAGCCATTGAAGGCGAGAGTAGGGAACTAATTGTGTTCTCTTGCATCTTTTCCTACTGCCAAAGAAAAGCACTATTGTCCTTCTTCAAGAATTCCCTTTCAGCCTTAAGGATCTCTGCCAACTTCATTGAGAAAGTCAAACTGCATATCCAAATGGAAGTAAGGGAAGTTCACATCCAGCTTTGTTCTTGGGGGAGGCAGTTGTGATGAGTTCTAAACATAAACATCACTGAGCATCACATTTTATGTTGAAAGTGGCTTAATGAAAAATGAGAAACACAGAAGTAAGAGTGAGAAAGGAAAGAGAGTAAAGTATAAATTTGTAGCCTGAATAAGTTACACCAAATGCTATTTATAATGTCTATATTCCGATGCTATGAAATTATACTTGTTAAATCCATTGGGGCTCTGAATCACAGAAAGCAATCTTATCTGAAGTAATAATATAAATGTCCACTTTCACAGATAAATGGATGGACGGGATTTTTTAAAGATCACTTTCCTTAATGTGGCCTAATTAAGGGTATAAAATAAAAAGGATTTTGAGTTATAAAAATGTCATATCTCAAATATAACTAATTTGAGGATTTGAAGATATCCCACACAAAATACAGGAACTACTCAGTGACTGCCTCCCCAAAAGGACATGTTAGCATAATTTCCATGAGAAATATGGGCAAGTTGACTAAATAATAAGGGGAAAATTTTATAAAATTTTCAAAATAGTGTAACACCACTCCATAAATAAAAAATGATTTTAAAGTTTCAACACTGAGTTTGTCTGAACTCAGTAAAATTTAGCAATCTAACTTACAGTTATGAGTTCATGTGAGCAATGTTAAGTCACTTCAAGGTAAGAAAATATCTAATTTCTTTTTAGGAACAAATGTTGCATGCTGCAGAAAATTCTGCTGTGGATACTTGACACAAGGATACACTCATCCAAACCCAACAGAGAGAATGTTATCTTCATTAGAGTAGATGTCCTAGTTTCTTGGTACTATTAGCAGGACTGGGATACAACTAGTGAATACTTTTATTCACTGTTCTAGTTTGAGTTCATTTTCTTATACTTCCTGCAGTAAGAATAAATTGTATTTTGTTTGTTTTTGTTTTGGGATATTTTTTTGGTAGCAGCCTGGGCAAGTAACCCTACAGAAAACCTCTAAAACAGTGGACGTGTATAGTAAAAACTGTGAAATGCATAAGCCAACAGTTTTATTTGGTAATAAATTCAATCGTATGGCATAATTCCCATATGGCATAATAGATTTTGTTTGTTTATCTGTGCTTCATTAAAGTAAGCTCCCAGAATTTCTCCTTTGCCTATGGAAGATCTATTATAAACGTGACTTCCTGCAAGACAAGCAAGGTAAAAATACACATACACCTTTAAATTAACTTTCCAAGTGGTCATAGTTTTTTGCAAAGCAAGGAGCCAGAAAGTATGATAGTATTCAATGAAAGATTGGCCTGAACTCAAGATAAAAATTTAATCAAGATTCTAAATATCTATATCTATGACACCGCAGCACCTTCACACTACAACCTATTTATCCTAAATACCTTTTCCTAACAAGTAATTTTCTGGATGTCACCACAATTTACCAGGGTCAGCATCCAAATGTAGAACAAGTAACTCATTTAAATTAGTTTATTTGGTCAGAAAAAAGCTATACAACCTGGCATGCATCATATGAGTATTAATTTAGTTTTGCTTGAGATTTAAAACAACTTCTTTGCAGTAGCAGGTGGTTTATAACAGTGAATTAAAGTGCAAACTGTGTAAGATCATGTTTAGAATATATCAAGTAAGAAACAGAATGTCCTTTCAGCCAGGCCATAATGGATGGAAAATAAAAGATTTCGATCCTAAAATCTATTATGGGCCTAAAGCCTTACAATGTTTAGAAGGTTTTTTCTTTTTGGGGTTTGTTTCTTGATTTTATTGTTGTTGAAGATATTGTTGTTATTGTCAACATTATTTAATCAGGTGTGTTTAGATCTTAACGGGGATTTAAATATATGATATATGTCTTTTCTATAAGCAGTCATCTATGAGAGATTATAACTGTTCGGATCAACACATCCCCCTCCTCTTCATCATGAAAACTACCACTGCATTAGTAAGTAAGCTGAAGCCGGGCGTGGTGGCTCACGCCTGTAATCCCAGCACTTTCGGAGGCCGAGGCGGGCAGATCACGAGGTCAGAAGATTGAGACCATCCTGGCTAACACGGTGAAACCCCGTCTCTACTAAAAATACAAAAACAAAATCAGCTGGGCGTGGTGGCAGGCTCCTGTAGTCCCAGCTACTTGGGAGGCTGAGGCAGGAGAATAGCGTGAACCTGGGAGGCAGAGGTTGCAGTGAGCCAAGATCATGCCACTGCACTCCAGCCTGGATGACAGAGTGACGAGACTCCATCTCAAAAAAAAAAAAAAAAAGGTAAGTAAGCTGAGATTATTTATTTTCATTTCAATTTTACTTTCTTTTTAAAATTAAATAGAACTATTAAAAATAACTTTCAAACAGATTTCTTAGACGTTGTCTAACATAGGGCAAATAAGTGTAGAATTTGCTACTCAGTAATAAATTAGCACAGACAAGTGTCATGAAAAAAAAATTAGAGCCAAGTAGAGACGGAAAAGCTGTTCAATCAGGAAGTATGAGTGACTTACACAGGAAAATGACATAAATTTGTTTTATGTTTTATTTTTGGGATTCAGGAGTAGCCCTTAGACATAGGTATTGATTGGCCGGATGATGTAATCTACCCTGAGAAATGGAACCCACATATTTTAGAATTGCTTAAGCACTTATTTGTTGTCTTTATTAAACAACTAGGACATGCTATGGTGGGGTGAGTCAGACAGACATCCTTAGGGCTTTAAAGAATTGTGCAAGAATGTTTAGAAAAATTCTGGGCCAGGTGGTTATGAGTAGGCTAGGCTGGTAACACTGGGTTTCTGGGTTTTAAGCACTTAGTGGCTTTTGTTTAACATTATCAAATTTTCCATAATTGGTTTTTTACAGAAAATACATAAAAATATGAAGAAAACAAAGATAATTGTCTTACACTAATTTTATAACTTAATATACCATTTCTTTAATCATCTGTTACTGTCCCTAACAGAAAATATATGAAATTTCTCAAGAGTTTAAGACTTTCTGTTGTTTCCCAAGCCTACATATGTTTATAGTGTGTGAATTAAAAGCAAGCCTTTTAAATTCTGCTGCACACAATGCTCATGCATTAAAAAATAATAATAATAATAAGGATCTGTATTGATATCCTGAAAAAGGCTGATACACCCAGAAAAGTCATTTAGATCTGCATTATTGTTCTTCTCTGGGTCTACATGTAATTTATAATCAAATGTTCTATATGTGCAGGCCACGTCTGTGGATGCAAGTACTGATCATTATGATGAATGTGAATCTTCACTAGTCCTCATGGCCAGCCCCTGGAATTAGGGGTTAGAAATCAGTGTGTAATTCCCTGTTCTGCCACCAACAACTTTGCTTTACGTACCCAGCTCTTGCTCCTTTGCTTCTTTTTTTCTCCTTTTTGTGCTACCCAATTTTATAGATCCAGTTTAAAGTACTATATTTTCTATAATTACCCCTAACTCTTCCTCTTCACAACAAATCAATTGCTTTCTTATCATTGCTTACATACACTTTACTCATACTTCAGTCACATTCTATCAGTTGTTTAGTCACAGAAAAACTTCATCCAATATGACAAAAAGTAGGTTTTATTAATATTTGAATCTGCAATGTCGAATATTAGGTCCTCTTTAAATACTTGCTGAAATAAATTGATGATTTATTTGATACACTCTTTCTCATTTATGCACCATTTTTAAATTACTTTCTCATATATCATGATGCAAAACATGTTGATTTTGCAATAAGGAGCCAGAATATGTTTTTAAACATCAGAAAAATATCTTGCTTTGAGGAAATCACTTGGGCCACCACAGAGGCGGGGGGAGG
The DNA here is from genome assembly GCF_049350105.2 of Macaca mulatta. Lineage (NCBI taxonomy): Eukaryota > Metazoa > Chordata > Mammalia > Primates > Cercopithecidae > Macaca > Macaca mulatta. The sequence goes on from NC_133422.1 coordinate 61,541,242, forward strand.
GAAAAAAAAAAAAACTAAAAACATTATTCTATTGAGAAGAAACATTCCATTGTTAACATATTGTATCTACTTATTAATCTGTTTAACAACTACTAATTTCCTACCATATACTAGATTCTGAAGACACAAATTAACGACAAAGTTAGTCACTCAAATGACTCAGCATAGAGAAGCGGGACAGACATATACACAAAGAGCTAGTAAGATAATCTTCATATTTTTCTGAATGTTTCTTGATATAAATATTTACTTTAAAAAATTTTGGAATTGTAAGAGTTGATGTGCATTATAAATTTTGCAAATATGGTTTATTTTGACCATCAGTGTCATCTGGGACACTAAAGCTCCTATCCTTGTTCCTAGAAGATCCAACTATTTGCCCCACAAGCAAACAATGAGTATGAGCTATCATTTTAAAATGTATTGAACCTGCAGGCCTTGTGAATTACTGTGCTGGGATTGGGGAAATCTGCTCCGTGTTCTGCCAGAGAATTACAACATATTGCTGCCTGCAGCAATGTTAACTTCTAATGTCTTTGTTGTGGTATCTGTGGCTATTTTTCCTCCCATCATAGAGAATAATTAGTGTTTGTCCTTGCCCTTTCCACATTACTTTGTATCATACTTAACAATCTTTTTTACATATTATCAGGAATCTCAAGAGAGGGCTGCTTAAAGGTATGCCCTTTCAGAATTTCTGGCTAGAAATAGTACTTCTATAAAAGCAATGAACAGAATTTTCTTGATGCAAAAATCATATGACAATGGCTATGTCTATAAGAAAAATCTTTGTTTTAAAGTTTAGAAAGTGGTCTGCATTTGGTAGTAAAAAAAGATTGGGCACTCTCTGAGTTTTGTTATTAATTAAGTGTATATAATCATATAGAAGTCATGTAACTATCCTGTGCCTCCATTTCTTCAGCTAGCTCTAGATTTTTGTTTGTTTTGTTGTTTTTTTAAAATGGCATCCTTGATTATGATGACTACACTCTAAACACATTGTTTTAAAGCTGTACACATACCTATTTTAAAGTGGCCAAGTTAAGTATATGACTAGTCCTTTCCCCAAATCCTGTTAATAGATCCAGATTGCGATGTTTTCTTTGTTCTTCTTTCATTATTTATGAATAACTGAATTACAGATGTGACAATTCCAACTAGAATAAAGGAAATTAGTGTCTACACAAATAAAATACGGCACTTAATTGTAAGTTCTAAGCATTCTCCTTACATGGTAGAGACACCCCAGAAAGGGAACAATATCTTTTGAATGCCTATGCCTAGCCATTATTAAATATAAATCTTTCATTGTAATTTACATGACTACAATGTGTAATTACACATTGTAATTTTACAAAGTTATTTTGAATCATAACTTTTAGTTTTTAAATACCAAATAATAAGGAATCCATCGTTTAAAAAGAATGTAACATGCTCTTTTTTGGCATGTTATACATATTTTCTAGTTCAAAAACCTCATGAAGCATGCATTATCTTCATTTTACAGATGAGAAAGTTGAAGCTCAGTGTGAACTAACATATAAAAAGTAAATAATCCAGCCAGGCGCGGTGGCTCATGCCTGTATTCCCAGCACTTTGGGAGGCCGAGGTAGGCGGATGACGAGGTCAGGAGATGGAGACCATCTTGGCCAATATGGTAAAACCCCATCTCTACTAAAATACAACAAATTAGCCGGGTGTAGTGATGCGTGCCTGTAATCCCAGCTAGTTGGGATGCTGAGGCAGGGGAATCGCTTGAACTCAGGAGGCGGAGGTTGCAGGGAGCTGAGATCACGCCACTGTACTCCAGCCTGGTGACAGAGCAAGACTATGTCTCAAAAAAAAAAAAAAAAAAAAAAAGCAAATAATCCTTTTTAGCTCAATGCCTCAATGTAACTTTATCATACCAAACAGTTTTCCAGGGAAATCAGACAAATAATATTGCTTTAAATTAGTAGATTAGTTTACCATGGTATTTATTTTATTTTATTTTTTGGAGAAACAATTCTATCATTATTTTTGTTAGTGACACAAACATTGAAAATAGTCACACTATAGAGCTAATCAAAATTAATGTGAAGATTTCCTGTTTGTTTTAGGCATTCATTCCTTCATTCCTTAATTGTTAAGTTAACATAATCATTTTTAAATTTGCTCAATTTTTCCCTTAAAACATGGAAAAACAAAAATCTACTAACCTTTCTAGGCATGTTATAGCAAAGACTCTTTTTCTACCCATCTTTATGTTATTAACTGATTCACAAAAGGTAAGTTTCCAGGGGGAGAAATCAAATAAATAAAGACTGTCAAGGTTTGCTGCTTTCAAGTTTACTTATATGGCAGCATATTTTCTATAAGAAATGCTGAGAGATGTAAACACCTAGAGCTCCTTCCTTTCCTGCACTGGCCTACCTCCAGTTAGTGCGAATCAAGACGTGGTCGTGCTCCAGCACGACAACTCTATTCACAAGATTAAGGCAAAGAAAGATACTCTCCCTCCTTTATAAACAAACACCTGATTGGAAAGAAAAGCTTCTGTTGCTTATGTTTTTATCTCCTTCATTTTAAACACTAGCTAAAGCCTTCGCTTGATTTGCTTACTCAGATATGTGTCTTACTATAGTAATAATAATCATTATTGATTAGTTTCATTATTAAACAATGAAAGTAGGATTAGAAGAGAATTTGTGCCTAAAACTAAAATGAATTTGCTATTTCATTTGTACCTACAATTAAACATTCATAATTTTGCCATTTCATTCTTATTTAATCTAAACAAGATATAAAATATTAAAGAACAAATTGGTTCTGAATATTACAAAGAAATTAAAAGTTTCCAAGAAATAATGAAAAAATGTTAGTTTCTGTATTTTCCCTTTGTAAAACACCTTGTCACAGCAGATTATAGAAAATCTGTTATTTGCATGTATATTATACATTAATATATAAATTATTTCAGATTAGTGAGACGAGAGACCTCAGTACTAAAGAATCTTCCCAAACAGTATCTTCATTCACAAAATATGCTTCATCTGAAGAGTTAAAGAAAAAATAACAAAAATGCTTGCTATTATGCCTAGCCATGATTGAATATGAATCATTAGCTGTAATTTATACAATTATTTTGAATCATAAATTTTTGTTTGTTTTAAAATAATAAATCATAAGGAATCCATGGTTTCAAAAAAGTAAAACGCATGCACTCTTTAACTACTAAACATTGTCAAAGGAGTATCATAGGTAGCATGCTATATTGCTATCAACTGGGGATAAGAAAGACCAAACTTTTTAAGTTTTAAGCATGATCACTCAGGTCTTTGCTATTCACAAAAAGTAAATAAAAAGATGAAAATGCTATGCTCAACTGGAAAAATTATTAGTGAGACTGTCTTGAATGTAGTATGTAGTAGGCATATATATTTATTTGAAGAATTTAATATACACTTAGTGAATACCCAATATGTATGCAGGAATATTATATGTGTAATAAAAAATAAAAGAAAATAAATAACTGTTCTCTTTCCTCAAGCATCTTACAATCTTGTGGAGTAAAAATGCATGCTAAAAATTAATTTTGTAACAAGGTAGAAGGTCTTTTGGGGCTGCTTAATCAGTTCCTTGCTATAAAACAATAAATATATTGTTGGCTGCCCAGTAATAATTTATGATACACTCAAAGCACTTTTCAAGCAACATTATTCTTTATTAAATTTCATAACCTAACACCTATTAGCATATCATCCTACCTTCTTCTTGTGGCATTGTTGATGTAGATCATTGACCTCACAAGACAATAATTCAATTCTCAGTTGTCTTGACTAAAGTTTTGGAGGAAGAGGAGACAGGAAAACAAAACGTTTCTTGTTTTGAAATATACAATGAATCAGGAGTGAGAACAGAAGGAGATTTTGGATTGTCTTTGATTTTACATCCCTCCCTAACACTTACTCATGGTTACTGCTGTCTAGAGTAGATTCTCAAAAACCTTTCTAAATTAACTCATTAGGAGAGTGACTTTTTAAGTTATCATAGCCTGTGACAAATCTGGTACTAGAACCCAGGTTGTGCACAAGGAGTAGGAAGATGTTGGGCTTGGAGTCAGTGCAGAGAGAAAAAGTCTGGTTCTTCAACTCATGAAACTTCTGACTTCGGGCAAGTCTTTGAGCCTCACTTTCCTTGCATATAAAATTGGGAATGTTCAGAGATGTATGAGAATTTCATGCAATAATAGATGTAAAGTGCTTCTGTCTGACACAGAGAAGACACTCATAAAATATTCATCCATTTTTCCTTCTTAAGACCTCAGAAGGATGTGAATTTTGACCTGTGGTGTCATATGTTGTATCTCTGTTGTGACATGGCAGCCTGATCACACATCATGTGTATTACTGTTGCCAGTGAAAAGATAATAAATGTTATTAAGAAACAAAACCCCCAGATCCACTCTGTGTATGGGTGTGTAGGGCATGGCTTAAATCAAGAACTCTGTAACTTTATTTGGCCTAGGATAGGAGGAAATAAAAATACAGCAGGAGAGAAGAATCTCTTCTGTTCCCCTTGTTACAGAAATATTAAGCTACAGAAAATCACAGCATAATTGTGAACATGGTGTACATGCAAAAAGAGAGGTGACTAAGAACTAGGGATTTTGGAATTTATGTCACTAATCTCTGTTATCAATAAATATCACCAGCATCCAGTCTAAGCTGCAACTGAAATTTATTTCTTAGTTTTGAACTCAAGAAAAAGTAGAATAGGTTCTCCATCACCACCTCTCACATATTCCAATGTACTTCTTTCCCATATTCTTACTCATTTTGTATTAATTTGTCTTTAACATTGTCACAGCATCTTGCATTTTCCTACCTTTGGCCAATATAATTAATTTTAAAAATGTGTGTGTGTATATATATGTATATATATATATATTTATATATTTGTATATATGTGTATGTGTGGGTGTATGTATATATATGTATCCTTCACTGTTTTAATTGTATTACTTGTGCTAACTCATTTAATATTCCTAGCAGTCTATCAGTAACCCCATTTTTCTGATGAGAAATTGAAGGTGAAAAAGGTTAAAAATAAACAAGTAACATCATATATTTAGTAAGTAGTGGTCATAATTCAAATTGAGACCATATGGGCTTTCAGACCTTACACTGTGGTAGGCTGATTACTATGCAGAAGCTATTTCATTTTAATTTAACTATCTTAATCAACCCATAGCACTGTTTTTTCATAAATTTCAGTATTCTCGTAAATAGAGTGAAACTTTCTCTCTTTAAAATAAGCCCTCACCAGATCAGAGTAGCCAAAATATCAATTTAAAAACCTATGGTTTTTTAAAGATTGAATTTGTAGATCAGTTGTTTAAATATGAAAGCAAAGCATTACATTGTGGTTAGATAGCAAGAATACTTCACAAAGGTCTGTTTAACACATTATACATGGACTCATTATTAATTAAGGCATTTATGTTCCTGTATCCTGGCAGCAGGGAGGCAAGTTTGGCCAAGAAAAGAATAGACAAGTTTCCTCCTTATTTTGAAAAGAAATAGGGGCTGGGCACGGTGGCTCACACCTGTAATCCCAGCACTTAGGGAGTCCAAGGCGGGTGGATCATGAAGTCAGGAGTTTGAGACCAGCCTGGCCAACATGGTGAAACCCCATCTCTACTAAAAATACAAAAAAAATAGCTGGGTGTGGTGGCACATGCCTGTAATCTCGGCTACTCGGGAGGCTGAGGCAGGAGAATCACTTGGACCAGGGAGTCAGAGGTTGTGGTGAGTGGAGATCGTGCCACTGCACTCCAGCCTGGCAACAGAGTGAGATTCCATCTCAAAATAAAATAAAATAAAATAAATAGGGATGACTCTAGGCAAAATTTTAAAATAGTTAAAATCTGACATTGGCACTTTCCAAATATCCTTAGTGTCTTCCAGCTATTTTAGACTATAATATTTCATTTTCATGGCAATCAAGATTTCTATTCCCTTAAGTCAATTGATCTTTGCTATGTGTTAGGTGGGAAACAATGGAAGTAAGCAAATCATAATATATAAATTATGGTTGCCCCATGATGGTCCCAGAGGTATTTTTGCATTATACAAAGATTTTCCTTACAAAGATAAATAGTAAATTAATAGAATTTGGTCCATAAATGAAGAGAGACAAATTCAAACAGCCCTGGAGGCATGTTTTCTTCTCTAAGAGGCTGACTCAGCTGACCCGATGAACTCAATGGAAAAACAGGTGGACTGGGTGTTCTGTGAAGCCATCCTCATCCAAGCCATCCTCATCCACTTTGTGAACCTGAAATTTTATCTGTACATAGCGGTCCAGACACCTCTGTCGTTTAACCTCTAATTACATTGCAGGGATGGGGATCTGCTCGTGGAGTGGTTTTCCTGTTGTGACTGGTCTTGCTGTGTCCAGCCTAAGTATTCATCTCTATGAGACGAAGGAGCTTGGTGGAGCTTGGTAGTGATTCTTTCCCTGCTAACCCAGCACTCTGCAGGGTGCTAGTGTGTGTGCATGTGTGTGTATCCTTTTTGGGGGCATTTTGGAGCATGCCAAGTTACTCTGGCCTTAAGTCAGCTCTCCTATTCATTTCAAGACGTTTTGTATCTGATTTTATATATATATATATATACACACACACACACACATTTTTTTTTTCTTTCTTCATATCAAGCCATACCTTTTCTAATTGCACTAGTGTGGATACCGGCAACTCATGTCACCTGTTGCAAGGGAGTCAGTATTGGAGACGGGAACACTTTTTTGTCCATAAAGTTAATTTGCAAATCTGGTGTTTATATGTCTGTCATTTTGTTAATAAATGGAATGCTTCTATTATTTTTCTTTCCAGATGAACTAGATGTTTTGGGATCTCGTTGGTACTACTTGATTTTGCCATTTTGGAGGATATTACAGAGGTATTCTCATCAAAGTAATTAGCTTGTTAGATAAGCTCTGCAGGTGGCAGGTAATGTGATACATTAATTAAATTGTAGCCCCAAAGGCTTATGGGAATCAGAATTGCAAACGCAGTCTGAGTTCCCAAGTCCCATGAACCTACCATGTACCTCGCCTACAGTGAGAGTGAACACTGCAATAATAGGTCATCATCATAAGGGCATGAGCCGATTCTCCTGGAGAAAATGCTCATGTAAAGACAGTGCTTAGAGAAGCACATTTGGATATGCTGAAATTTTTCCACAACCCCCAGACATGCCAATCAAAGATAATGCAATGCAAGTATCTCTGAGTGACACTTTAGGCTGCATTAATAAGCAACTTGCCCCATTCAAAGTCAATGAAGAGACAAGACTTACAAGCCCATGCTGAAAAGTTATTGAAATGTGACTGACATCTCAAAGAAATGGTATCAAAGGGTTTGCATGACCTGGTGCTGAAACACAGCAGGGTTAATCAACGTTATGGCAGTTGGGTACCACAAAGACCTTCTTTAAGTCTTATTTAATTTAATTCATATCACTCAGTGGGGTTATTATCACCCTTCTGCTCTCTCCCTCTGTCATTTCACCCACCATTTGTACTATTTATTGTAAACTTTTGCTTTGGTTAAAGTGTGGAAGGTAGGAAGTAGAGCCTCTGTTACCACTGAGGCTTCTGGATAAACGATGGTGTTACATCTATTTCCATTGATTGAATTCCTCTAGAAGATGTTGAGCTTCCACTGTTGTGTTTCAAGATGGGGTGCCTCCTGGGAGAGGATGGAGCAGCAAGTCTATAATCCTATTCAGATAATTTTCAGTGGTACATGAGTTTAATGATTTACTAAAACCCATCTACTCTCAAAAATGGTCAGAAAGGGGATAGCAGAGGTATCCCCTTTGAGCTGGGTCTATTTAATTATTTTGTCACTCCCCAAAGGCAGACATATTCTCCTGCCTGGTGATAACCACCTGCCTACTGGAAACTGTTTTTTATTTATTTTTTTTTTTTTTAACTTAACACCACCTTGGGACAGAAGTCAATCCTCTGAGAACAATTTGTTGTAATATTACTATTTATCAGCATTATTGTTATATTTATGTTTTATGCTGAATATGTCTGTGAGTTTTCTTCCATATCATTGTAAAGTACAGAAGGTATATCATCTGACAGAATAGCTAATGACCTTGCCTAATAAAAGAAGGAGAGAGAAAGAAGGGAAAAACAAAACAAAACAATACCAACTCTTTGTGATGAACAGAATCTGGCAATTGCTATAATTATATTCATGGTAGTTATGCCTATGGTTTAAAAAGTGTAAGCAATTATGAGTTATGTTTATACATGTTAGTAATAATGCATGATGGACATATGCATAAAATGTGTGTGTGTGTGTGTGTGTTTCAAACTAATAATCTGGCTTTATTTCAACTCCATATTTTGAGTCCAGGATTGTTGGGCCTTTTTGTACCATGTGAATTTATTAGTCTATAAGAATGAGTCACTGGTTAAAATAATATAACCATGAACCCTAGCAAGCTTGGCTGCTAAGGGCACAATCATATACTCTTCTCTAGAAACATATGTATATATGTATATGTATGTATTTTAGCTAGAGGTAATCATATATTCTACATAGAGAGATTTTATATGTGTATATTCTCTCTATAGCTAAAGGAGCCAGCAACGAAATTTGTTTTTCTATCTTTCCAGACACTACAAGACACTACTACAAAAATAAGTGAATAACTACCAGGTCTGATAATATCAAATAAATTATCTATTCTGGATTCAATTCACAATTCCTATTAAAGCCTTTTGCAATAAAAGCAGAGAAAAAAATTAAAGTGAAAAATGAGAGTTAAAAAGACCATATTCCTTATTATTAATTATTTTAAAATTTTTAAAAAGCATGAGAGTTAGAGTTGGGAAAGATCACCTTGGAAAGAGAGTATATCAAACATGATAGCAATAGACTTTTCTTTTAGGAAGAATAATGGTTTAATGTTTAATTAATCTTATCCATTTCTGCATTTATGGGAAGGCAGAGAAGAGTCTGCTTTATAATGTAGAAAATTAAATATTAAAACCTTGGTGCCTACCAGACTTACATTTTCGTATTATGAATGAGCATTTTCACTTTCTGCACACACAAAGAAACAGGAGACAGATGCAGTCACTTAGCTCTTCAGTAAAGGGATTATTTCAAAGTATTTCTGATACCATCTTGCTACTAGAAACAAAACACATTGAAGATGAATATTTAAAATCAAAACAAAAATCCAAAACTTTAAGATGTCTTTCATATATAACATACATCCTTAATTGTAAAGGGTGTAAATAAAATCGTTCTTCAGTGGGTTTTTTTTTTTTTAACATATGAATTATCCAAACTTAATAGATCTAAAATCAAAAAAAGGTATTGTTAGTACAAACTGCATCATTTTGTAAGCTCCTCACTGTTTTGCAGACCGTGGTCAAAGTGAAACATTGCACGGGGGTTCGGACCATGAGAAACATCCTGCCTAACCACCTGACTACAAGGCAGACAAAGGCCCAAATAGAGAAGCATCCCTATTATATCTTGCTGGACAAAGGTCCAAGGAACACCATGATGACATCCCACCGGAACAAGAGCCAGAACTGCCTCATCATGGGAACACCTTATCAATATCCTGCCAGGCAGTAAACCTTATTGCCCAGACCCCTCCCACCCATACCTATAAGTATCCCCAGCTTGTATGCACTGGTGGGCCCTGGCATTAGGCTGGTCCCCCACTTCCGTAGGTTTTATGCTGGACATAAAGCTTGCATTTGCTGTTAAGCCCCCCTCTTTCTGTGTGTGTGTCTTTCTTTAACCCTCACCTTCCCTTCAAAACCTAACAGGTATACTGCTTAAAGAATATTACAATAGTTTTTACATACTTTAATGCCCATTTCAGTGAGAAAACTGAAGATATGAATTAGAAGAAAAATGTGATGTCAGATTAAAATACACAAATGACAAATGAGAACAGAGAAAAGAAAGATCAGATATTTACACGTTTAACTCAAATTGGTGCATATTTACTTTACTTATAGTTTGGGCCAGATTATATATTTTCTAAGTAAATAGAACATTTAGACTCCTATTTTAAACTATAATTGGACCTTTAGTCTCCAATGAGTTATTATTTATTATAATGTGAGGATTGTAGAAGAGGTGAAAGAAATGGCTATATTAGAGAGTCCCATCTCCTTTGAAATGGATGTGAATCAATGTCATCTCCACTGATCCAGGAAGATATTTTACCTCTCTGTGACTGTTTTCTTGCTCCAGAAAAAGAACAGAATTGATGTAAAAGGAAAATAAGGCACTGTTAACCAACATCTTTCCTAAACTTAAAAGATTAACATGTTATTTAATATAAGAAATTCTTCTAAGTTTTAATACATGCATTTCTGAACTTTTGACATCTTGATTTCTAACCTTACAATTTGTTGCTTCTAAAATTAAACCAGGTTTAAAAATAGCACAATCAGCATGGTGACATGCTATTTTTCAATATGCATTAATAACAATTATGGGGGAGTGTAGCAAAAAAAAAAAAAAAGAAAAATTCAGAGAATGTTTAGGAAAGAAATAACATATCAAAGAAACTAAGTACATGTCTTTATCTTTTTATCTTATTTTCATACAATTTTTAGTTTCCACTTCAACAGTTACCTTCAATTACAATTGGCAGCACATCATGGACTTTAGGCTGCTACCTGAAACAAGTGCCGTTGAGACAGAGATGATGGATTTATGTATACGATTTAAGATCTAACAGATGTTGTCATGCCCTGCATATCCCATCCTTGTCCTGATCATAGAAGACCATTTTTCAATAAGAACTCAATGCCTGCCTATCCATCCATCAGCACATTTGGCTGTGTGAACCTTCGCCAAGCCAGTCAAATGACTAAGTAGAATTTCTGCTGTTGTTATCAGGAAGCAAATGGTTTCCATTCACGAGAATTAAAAACTCAAGTGTCTAGTCCTGTTTAATTATCTAGCAAGTTGACTTTGATACGACTGAAGTTTCTAGTGGTAAGTTTTAGGAAACTATGTGGAGTCAGAGAGTTAGTTGATTTTCTTGTCTATAAAAACAAGAAAAGAATGACTACTACTTCAGTTTCAATTTTCATTTCTTCCCGATTAGCAACTAGTCTTCCCATTTAACTACATTACCATACCTTCCCGCCTCCAAGAACGTACCTGTTCTTGGGTCACCAGAAATATACCCCTCAACCCACCTGCATCTTCCCCCATGCCTGTTCATCTTCCAGTCCACAATTAAAAGGGTGTATCTTGCAAGAAGTTGCTCATGGTTTCTCCAGCTAGAAATTTCTTAGGTGAGTTCACTATAAAGTTTACTCTCTAGTATATTTGCCAACCGAAAGTGCAATTCAAAGATCTTCCATTTTCACCATGTTTAAATCAATACATTAAGAATTAGAAGGCATGTGTGTCAAATAGGTGAAAACATATAGTTCATAGCAATAATGGCAGATGACACCAAAAATTCAAAATAATTCTAAGAGACTGTAAGAATGGGTCAAAATCAACAAGATGGAAATTAATAGTAATTTATGACAAGTACAGAACATAGTATTTAAAAAAAGAACTTTATATGACTACAGATATGATTGACAAAGTATATGTCAAAAATATTGGGGTTCTTAATGTATAGGCGGTCAATAAAATTTAAGAATTCAATACAAAGTGTTATGTCATACAGAATAAATATGCTTCCCTTCCTTACTTCTAGCTAAAACTCTTGCATTCCTCCAGGCCCTGCTCATATCCAATTATATCCAGAAAGCCTATCCTGACTACTCTGTATGTTTTCTGAATTCCTGAAATACTCACTTTATGTACCAGAGCTTTAAATGGCATCTTTTTGTACAGTATTACACTGATGCTCCTCAAAAGATAAATTCAAAAAGATTGGGCACCCAAATCATGAGAAGCAAGACTTTAAACAGCACTTTGGCACTCCTAGACTGTCTATGGGCCTTCCTGTGCTCATACAATCTATGTATCGGTTTTTGAAGAAGAAAGGCAAAATTTCAAAACATAAAATATAAAATAAATTTGACATGTGACTTCTGGAGATATCTATGACAAACAAGGGCATCATAAGCCACTTCATAATTTTGATGGGCCCTAAACTGGAGAGAAATTGTTCTATCCACTTTTGTTTAACAGGATAGAAATAGGAACAACTGATAAAAATAACAGAGAAGATTTTAGCTTTATTTATAACTGAGGCCCCATAATAAAACATGCTTCCTTTAAAAATTATGAATTTCATATGTCTGGGCCGGGCGCGGTGGCTCAAGCCTGTAATCCCAGCACTTTGGGAGGCCGAGATGGGCGGATCACGAGGTCAGGAGATCGAGAGACGATCCCGGCTAACACGGTGAAACCCCGTCTCTACTAAAAAATACAAAAAAATAGCCGGGCGAGGTGGCGGGCGCCTGTAGTCCCAGATACTCGGGAGGCTGAGGCAGGAGAATGGCGTAAACCCGGGAGGCGGAGCTTGCAGTGAGCTGAGATCCGGCCACTGCACTCCAGCCTGGGTGACAGAGCAAGACTCCGTCTCAAAAAAAAAAAAAAAAAAAAAGAATTTCATATGTCTGGATGCATCTGCATAGAGGCTGAATGAGACAGAAAGGAATTCTGAATTGGAATTCTTTCTTTGCTTACAAAGTTGGATTACATAACATAGGACGCTTTACCGTCTGTAATTCTATAATTTCAAATCTAAATTCTATGTCATAACATTTGAGAAAAAGACAACCTCTTTTCATTAGTTTAGTGCACTATAGAACCCTGGTCTATATCAAAGGGAGATAAAAGATTTGCCTAAGAGGAGAATTGGAACAAATCCAGGATCCCTGGCAGGCAGTTTGTGTTTTATCTAAGTGACTGCATTGCCTTTTCTTGTGTTGCTCATCTAGAAATGAAAGGTTATAAAAAGACTCAGAAAATATCTTAATAGTTAAGGTTTGACTTTTCATGCAATAAATTAATCAAAAGCAATGTTAGAATGAGCTACTGTTTCATGCACTAATTTAGATTAGATTCACATAAGAAATCCACAGTGAGTCTGGAAATCAGAAAACTTCTACCTAAAGATACCTACAGATGTTCATAGTCAAATTTCATTAACAACATAGAACTGAAAATTTATTAAAACAGGTCTTGATGACTCTCATTCTTAATTCCACTCAAAATCAATAGCATTTTGATGATTTTAAAATTCTGTATATCCAATAATTGATATTGAACAACTTAACTTCTTATAAAGTGACTTTTTAAAGTAAAATCCTCTAAGATTGCCTCCAGGTGTCTTTGATATCACTATGCAAGTCAGCATTGACAAAATATCCAATTAAATAAAAAAAAAACCTAAAGCTCTAATGGTTGTATCCTGTTCTTTTCCCATGTTCAATATAGTAAAGATCAGGACTCAGGACAATTTAAAATTCAAAACACTCCCTGAGGTTTTTAGATATAGGTCGTTTCATTTAGGTAAAAACACAAACTTCTAATAAGTGATATAAATCACCCTTTATCACAGAATTAGCTGTTTTAATAATCCAGAATAAGCTGTTATTTTTGGCACTCTAATTCACCATGGATCCTGTATATGGTCACCCCAAAGGGACCTAGAATGACTAGCCCTGCCGTTCACCCAGCATTGAGAAGACCCTAGAGAATCAGAGTCAATGACATTTTGGACCCACAGCCAGTTCTCCCCTGATGCCTTTTTCTCTATCCATATGCATTCTTCTTCATTTAAAAGCTTGTTTTTCTTCCTTTCTGTCTTTATTTTTAAATATAAAAGCACATTTGTTTTCAGGAATATAAGGCTGAGTTGTGGCGTGGCTTTCTGCTGCAGTACATTTGAAAATACTGCCAAACAGCAGCAAACACACACTCAGAAACATGCTTGAGAGCAAACAAGCCATCTATAAACACACTCCAGAAGCTTTTAAAACAATGTAAAAGTGGCATCTGGCATGAGTAAGACAGCAGTTTAAACTCCTTGACTCACCATCCAAATTTATGTTGAAAACTCTCTCAAACAACTGGTTATTTAAAAATATTTAAAAAGTCACGCTGTGTTGGTTGATTTTTGTACCATAGAAACTGTGAAGAAGCTGTATGTAGTTAAAGGGTAGCAATGACAAGTGAAAACTTTCCAGTCCCTTGTATAATATGCTTAGGATTATGCAAATTATTTCTGTATAAGAAAGATGAACATTATCTACTATTGCTAATAATAATGCATTTCTTTGATTTTATGTTACCATTATTTATACAATTTACTAAGATTTTCTGCCATTAAAAAATTTTGTCAATTAAGTTTTAAGATGCAATTGATGGCAAGATACAGCATACTTTCAGAAACACCAAAATGTATGTTGTGAATTGTTAAAATATATTATTAACAATATTTTCTAGTTTTAATGTTTTACTGTTTAATAATTCTGCCATTTAGGGGGTGGTGAAGGCCCTGGGGGGATGTCATAGTCAGCTCAAACTTGACACTTGGCCTCAAAGCATAGCTTGGAAAAAGAATTCTAAACTCTAGCTATGTGTATCCAATTTATATTTTCTACATCTCTCTTCATTTTTACCCCATAGATCTCATTTTATAAGGAGCATTCCTTTTCTTTTTTCCACTTTTTAATATTCCTCATTTTGATTCACATAAAAAAGGTTTTCCAAAATTATGAAGTAGAACATCTAACCAAATGCCAGTACTTTACTAGACAAGGTAATTTCACAGTAAGAACATTGGTGGGCAGTGTTTATGAGATCCCAACAATTAGTGGTTTATAAATAGCAGAGTTCTAAGGAGAAGATGTCAACAAGAATGGACAAGTAGAATCTGAAAATGCATGCAGTAAATTTACAAGGAGTCAATGAAAAACAAAAAGCACTTGCGGAATAATAGAAGTAGGAGAAATTGTAGTACATTTGCAAAGTGAAGAGAGGTGTTGGCATGTTTTTCTTTCAGATTTTTTCTCTCATATAATGCCTTCTTAAACAGTGGGAGATCTAGAGACCTGGTGGTGTTGACTGAGGGGATTCTTTGCTACCTTCATTTACAATAACATATCCTGTTCCTAGAAAGCAAGAAAGGGTCTCTCTGGTATCTCTGCTATGGTGCCTCCTCAACTACTATTACTTCCTCCCCATCCATACTGAATATGCTTAAAATCTTAAGTACAGCCATGTGCTACATAGCGATGTTCCAGTCAAGGATAAACTGCATATCTGACAGTGGCTGCTCTCTAACAATGGTCTCATAAGATTAGAATACTGTATTTTTATTTTACCCTTTCTATGTTTAGATGGGTTTAGATACACAAGTACCTCCCATTGCATTATAATTGCCCATAGAATTCAATACAGTAACATGCTGTAGAAGTCTGTAGCCTAGGAGCAACAGGCTGTACCACATAGCCTAGGTGTGTAATAGGCTGTGCCATCTAGGGTTGTGTAAGTGCACTCTACGATGTTAACACAGTGATAAAATTGCCTAACAACACATTTCTCAGAACCTATCCTATTGTCAGGTGACGCGTGACTGTGTAAGTGATAAGGTGGGGAAGAATCAACCCTTCTCTGCAGTCCCTGTTTCTCTTCATGTGTGCCTGTGTTCTACATGACATTATAGTCTGGACCTGCAGGTGGTCCTTTGAGTTTGTTGCATCATATAATGGTAGAGTAAGAAAATTCGGGAGAGTTTATACTTTGAGAATTCAATACGCTATATTAAATTGTACTCACTGGAAATATAGGCTAGCTAAACTCTACATAAATGGTGTAGTTCAGACAGATATTATGATTTAATCTCTTTGAAATGGAGACTGAAATTGCAGTCTGAATCAATCACTTGGATTTTAATTTTATATTTTACAAATGTAAATAATTTTATATTTTCCAAATTTTACAAATATTAGTTAATAATAACAGTTACATTATATATGAAATGGAGACTTAAATTCCAGTCTGAGTCAATCACTTGTACCTTAATTTGATAGTTTACAAAAGTTAGTTTATGATAATAGTTACAGTAATAGACATCGAAATATCTGTGGCTATAGTTTCTCTGTGTCTGCATTTTACACAACGTGTTTATGAATAAAAGGTTCTATAAAATGATTTATGAAAATTATCTATATTTATTTATCTTGCAGTACTGTGAAGCAATGTGAGAAGCTAGAACTTCTAATTTAATCATTTTATTCAGTAAATATTTTATCATTGCCTGTGAAGAGCCTGGGTCTGATATGGGTAAGCCAGGTCATATTCAGGTAGTAATATAAGGAAGAGAACTGGGTGGTAATCTATTTAAATCAAATCGTTTGTACCGAAACTTCAAACTGTAAGCTCAACAGAATGCACCAGAGTATCTGTCACTATTTCCTCAGTCTGCTTTGTCAAGTGCAATTTTGTAGGTAAAAACTTTGGGGTGATTCTCGTGCCTCCATCATAAAGATGAAAATATAGCATGAATTATCTTTGGTGATAAAGAACACTTACCAAAATAGAGATGACTCAACTTCTACACACAGTAGAGCTATGTTGTAATGGAAATTGGCTTTCAGCGTCTGAGACATGTAATTTTATAATACATTTTAGAACATTTAACCTCTCCACATTTTTTTCAGCTCTGTCTGCAATAGTGAGAGGTAGTCTATTGTTACAGAGTCTGCTAAAGCAACTTATGTGCTATTTATATACAGAAATAAAAGGAAATTCTTCCTTCTCTGGTGGTCTCTTTCAGCTACTAAAAAAGTTGCTTGGCCTAAAAATGTCATCAGCCTCTGGGATTATTTGATTTGCTTTGTCCATAATTGATTGCTTGGCTTTTACACACAAAAAAGCACATCTCAAAAATGTCCAAAAAAGGAGAGGAAATACGTTCAATTCTATGTCAAAAATTTCTAAAAATTTTTGAAGCTGAAAGGGATGCCCATAAACAATCTGATTCCAGTCTTATTTTCAGTAGTCATGCATAAATCATGTTCTATGACACAAAGAGAAAGAGAGATTTTTTACCTACAGTGGTATTTATAAGAAATTTTAGCAGACTGGGAAGAAGTCAATTTCAGCTAAATTAAAAAATAAATCACCGACTTCTATATATTATGAAGTGGTTTTGAATTCTATCTTTACTATTTATTTGAAATTTTCTCAGCAAAGTACTCTGACTCATTGATCCTCAATGTCCCCCTATATAAAATGGCAAAAAGAATACATCGCCATTTCATCGAAGTGTTGCGGGAACCAAATGGGCTGAAATATTTGGCCTGTTTAGAACATTGTGTAGCACACTATACGCACACAATACAGGTTGCCCATTATTCGTGTGACTTACGTAAATTACAGGAAATATTCTAGATATTATTATAATGGGTTTTGTTTGTTTATGCTTTATTTACAGTTTGTTCCACCTGTTGATCTGAACTGAAGCAGGAAAATAGGTTCTGGAGGCAGGGAACATAAGGCTCATTCACACTTCAGCTATGACAGGAAATATCTGCTCCAGAGGGCATAGGCCAAGTAAATGACTTTGCAACTTTACTTCATCCTCTTCATTTACACAGGGCATACCCCAAGTCACCAATGGAATCCTCTGGGGGTATTTAAACTGCCCAGAATTCTGTAATGGGGTCTTTTGAGCTCCTCTGCTCAGGCCTGCTCCTGCACTGTGCAGGGTATTTTCATTTTCAGTAAATCCCATTGTCCTCGCTTTGTTTGTGCATTTTGTCCAACTTTTTGTTCAAGGCACCAAGAACCTGGATACCCTCCACTGTTAACAGAACTACTGAACTTATTGCTAATATGTTAATATATTATTGAAACTAGCCGATACATATCAGAGCAACTAAATACTTTGATCAAGCCACACAAAATTCTCCAAGGAAACAAAGTGGAACAGTTATGATTTAAGGTAAAATAATGTAAAATAATATCAACAGTATGTATGGCTGTGTGACTGAGAAAATGAATCTTGTTTAGTAAGGATCCAGAGCAGTAAGATAATACCTGTATCAGGAAGGAAATGCCACTCCCTTCAATTCTCAAGGGCAAAACCCTAGTCAATCCTATCACATGTGCACCTTCTTCTGCCCTGACATCTGCCATGTCTTATTTTGCATAAGCCACGGTGAATTCTGTCAAATCACCCAAGTAATAACATAACCATCTGAAACATTAACTGAAGACTTTCTTATGACATCAGCTGTCACACTATGTGTGAATCAAATTTGCTTCATTAAAATAATTTGGTTTTTGTTCTGACTGCTCAACATTGCCATTTGAATCTGTGAGCAGCCTTATTGACTCTTAACCGCTGTTACCAAGTCTTAATCGCTCAGAGATTCAGCACAGTTGGATATTGCAATCAGAGCAAATTCCCCATTTGATTCCAGCACAGAAGTTACCAATGAAACTAACAGAGTGATAATACAAACTTATCTGACTTCATCTCTTTTTCTCTCAGTTCTCTGTGACTAAAATGAAACCATTTAGGAACTTGTAATCTGCGATTTCTTGAGTTTGTAGTGGCTACTGAAATGCCCTCTGGTAAGATTTCGAACATATCTCAAATATACTACTCTTATACTGAATATACTGCTTTACAATTAGAAGTGTCCTGATAATCAGCAGTTTTGCTTTTCAAAGTGCACGACTTGTACATCTGGTTACGCAATCCAGTTAAGAGGCAATCGTAATAGGTTCAGGTTGCACCATAGCACGACATCTGCTCTGCAGTACCCAATCTGACTCTGCATATGAACCCTGGAAATAAAGTCATTATGTTTTCATTAAATCCAAAGCAATTCCCATCAGCTGATACTTGGTCACAAATGATAAACAGTTAATAATTAAGCCAACTGAAATATTTTCAAGTCCTCTTTTTTTGATGCTTGCAATTATTTTTGTGAGAGGATAGGATAGTTTTCTTTCATAGGATAATTCCATCAGTTGCATTTCCTTCTGCTACTGAAAATGTGATTTTCTGATCACCCCCCATTGTGTTATTTTTTAAAACAACACTATTCTTGGAGTTTAAGGAAGGGTTAAATCAGAAAAGAGCATGCTTGCTAGCATCAGCGGCTACTGATTTATGACAAGAACACTTTTAGTCAATTATTGTCTGAAAGACTAAATGTACCTCCTGGGGTCCAGAATTTAGTCATACAAAGTGTCTGGCTCACACTGGCAGAATTGACCATTAATTATGATGGCTACAGGTAACAGTCCATGCATATCTTAGCTTTTTCTGGAAAATTTACAGCACAGAACCTATTAGAGCTAAGGTAAGGTACGTTTACCAGTGGAAAAATAAAGAGGAAAATATTGCAAAATTTGAAAGACCCTTTAAAGTAACTAATTCAAGTGCTGTGATTTAGAAATCAGAAAACCCAAGAGAATGATAATGACAAGCACATACAAATGGCATTTAGCTGCTTCAAGTCTAGAAACCAGTCCTCTTTTTAGAGGTATGGAGCAGGTCAGGTGTTCTCAAACCTCAGGGCCCTTAATAATTACCTTCAGTGCTTTATAGAAAATAATAATTCTAGATGTCCACCCACAAAGATCCTGATTTAATTGATCTGGGATGGAACCTATACCTGGTATTTCTTTAAAAAACCCAGCTAATTCCAATGCGCCTCCTCCACTCTACTGATCTCTTTATTTGTACCCTCAGGAGACATGTTTCTCTTTTTTTAGGATAACAAACAGTTTGTTCTTATTGTAATAAAGGCATGCCCTGGCCATTCTGAGCCACGTGCAGCACATTTCTCTCATCATCTTGGCTATTAGAAAGTTTAAAGTCAATTATAAAGTGAACACTGTGTGTCTGCGTGGTCCTTCAGTGAATATATTCTTTCCTCCATCAGTTTTATGATCCTAATTTTTCTCTTTTGTTTTTTCTCCTTCATCTTTTTGGTAATATTTACTCTCTTGCTATTGCATGTATTATTGGAAGCTATGTTTTCAGCACAACTTGGGCCATCAAAAGAGGTAAGGAACTAGACCCCTAAAAATGTAGAAAAGAAAATGAAAATATGTGATTAACGGTAATTAGCATCCTAAAGAAAAGAGTTTAGAATGGATTTATCATTTTGTTTGGAATTCCAAAAAGCCTTAAGGTAGACACAAATAAAAAGAGAGAAGAGCACATACACAATACAGTGGGCTAAGTGTTATGAATAAGTGGAAAAGGTGAAATGAGAGTTGAAACGCTGAAGGCGTGAAAGACTAGCAGTGGGAAGAAGAAAGAAAGGGAAATGGGGCTGAGTGTGGTGACTCATGCCTATAATCCCAGCATTTTGGGAGGCTGAGGCAGGAGGATCACTTGACCCCAGGATTTCAAGACCAGCCTGGGCAATGTAGTGAGAACTTCTCTCTCGATCTCTCTCTCTCTTTTTTTTTTTTTTTTTAGATGGAGTCTAGCTCTCTTGCCCAGGCTGGAGTGCAGTGGCGCAATGTCAGCTCAGTGCAACCTCTGCCACCCAGGTTCAAGTGATTCTCCTGCCTCAGCCTCCTGAGTAGCTGGGATTACAGGTGCCTGCCACCACACTCAGCTAATTTTTGTATTTTCAGTAGAGACAGGGTTTCACTGTGTTGGCCCGGCTGGTCTCAAACTCCTGACCTCATGATCCACCCACCTCAGCCTCCCAAAGTGCTGAGATTATGTGTGAGAGCTCCTGCGCCCAGCCAAGACCTTCTCTCTTAAAAAATAAAAATAAAAATAAAAATAAAAATAAAATTTTAAAAAAAAAGGTTGGGAAACAGAGTGATGTATCAGTATTGTATTATACAGGGTAACCATAATCTATAGTCTCAAGAGATTGCACCTCCTTTATCATTCCTGATTTTTAGGCAACATGATATGGCATCCATTCTGCATCAATAACTCTTTACAAAGTATCTGCATTTTCATTGTCTGTAAGAGTCGCTTCTACACCATTTATAAACATGGAATTTGAAATTTTATATAAAATTATAGATGACTACCTAAATACATGTTGGGTTAGAAAATATTGTGGTGGTGGTGATTGCTATTTTATGTTACCATCAAAAGAAAAAATAATTTTCCTGATATGAGAATCTGAGGAAACATGGAAATATCAGAATATGCTCATTTAGATTAAGAATGTGGACAAACCCTTTTCATCCCATTGCTCTGCTACCCTAAGTTTTTAAAAAATCAAACAATTAAAATTTTGTATAGTTTAGTAAATTTATAAATTTTAATAGACTTTTATCTGGCTTCATGTATCAATATTAATTGCCTTAGTGAAGATCTTACATTGATTCAGTGTGGAAATAAAATTGCTGTACATAAAATACCTAGGACAAAGGGCTCAAACTAACTCTATATAAAAACAAGGTATTTTACCAATTAGGAATTATAATTTATTTTGATTTTGTGGTTTTAAAATCAGCAATAGTTTTAATGGTTCATACCTGATGTTTGAATTTTAAATGAAAATAAAGGTGACAGCTTAGTTCACTACTCTCCTCCTGGTAACTAAAAGTGTTTGGCATGTAGTATGTGCTCAACAGAATGTGAGAGAACGAACAAAGACAAGCTTTCAGAGTGTATAGTGGTATTAAAAAAGAGTAAAATTAAAATACTGAAAGAATAAATGAATCCAAATAAATGCCAGGAAAATTACGGTTGGATTTCTGAAATAGAAACCCTTGTAAAATGTAAAAATACGCCAGGCGCTCACACATGTAATCTCAGCACTTTGGGAGGCCGAGACGGGCGGACCATGAGGTCAGGAGTTTGAGACCAGCCTGGCCAACATAGTGAAACCCTGTCTCTACTAAAAATACAAAAAAAAGAAAAAAAAATTAGCTAGGCATTGTGGCAGGCACCTGTAATCCCAGCTACTCGGGATGCTTAGGCAGGAGAATTGCTTGAACCGGGGAGGCAGAGGTTGCAGTGAGCCGAGATCGTGCCACTGCACTCCAGCCTGGGCAACAGAGCTAGACTATGTATCAAAAAAAAAAAAAGAAAAGAAAAGAAAAGAAAGAAAGAAAAAGAAAGAAGAAAGAAAGAAAAAACAAAAACTTAAAAATAAACTGATAAATGTTATGAGAGCAAAATGAAATGAGAAAACAGGCTTTAAAAAATTACACTTCTTTCTCCTAATGTATATTAACTAAATCTAAATAAGATTGTTTCATCAAATACATTATTAGCATCTTGGAC
Organism: Macaca mulatta; assembly: GCF_049350105.2. Classification (NCBI taxonomy): domain Eukaryota; kingdom Metazoa; phylum Chordata; class Mammalia; order Primates; family Cercopithecidae; genus Macaca; species Macaca mulatta. The sequence goes on from NC_133422.1 coordinate 61,563,495, forward strand.
AACAATAGGATCTGTTGATTATCGTTTTAATAACTCCTTTTTACAAAATTTTACTCTTCACACTTCCTTATAAATGCCCCAAACTGAGCTTTACAATAATCCTGTGAGTTGGAGGATTTCATATTAAGGAACTAATAATTCACAAACCTTGTAGTTAAGTTTGGTGTGTTCCAGGTTTGGGGGTTTTGTGTAATATTCCCTCTGCTAGTTATTGGAAAAATGGTTCTGGTCACACTGACTTCAAAATGCAGATAAGCATAAAGTAATATGGATCAAGTACCAGGTCATTCATTTCTCCCCTTGTTCACTTTTATTCATAAGCCACATTCAGCCATTTCAGACAATTTCCTTCAAAGTGGTCTAGCCAAATAATAATAATAATAATAATTACAATAACAACATAAAACTCTGTAGTATTTATATTGAAAACAGTAGGAGAGCTTTCTAAGATGTTTCTTCTCTGCTGGGCTTACAGCTATAGGAAAGTCACAAAAAATCTAGTAAGAAAGGAAGGGGACACTCTGCTGGCCAAACAATAGACCAGGCCCTGAAGAAGAAAAGAAGAAGGGAGAGAAAGTCTATATACCTATAGTCTCCTCATGACAGAGGACTCCATCTGAAACTCTATGTTCAATTCCGTCTCATTTAAAGTGTTAGCAGTAGTTACATTCTTTAGGTAAACGATGAAAGGGAAATTGAAGAGAGCATCCCTACAGATAATAAGGTGAGTCATAAGCATTATGCATTTGTACGTTTTGGGAGAATAAACATTGCCAGGAAGCACACTTTCCATCTCCTCCCTGGACAAATCAGGTCCAATATCTCCCTAAAGGGCAAAACTATCTCAGAGAAATTCCTTTTAGTCCAAGAAAGGCAAAAAGGTATATTTGGAGAGCTTTCTAATATCAAATTGTGTAAAGAGGAAATGCAAATAGGACTATCTTTAGAACTCTAGAACAACAATTCCCTTTCCTGGTGTTGCCACATAATCTCCAAAAGAGGATTTTAATTTGTTTTAATGATGGTGGGTTTATTTGTCAGGGAACAATTTAAGGAAGGAAAGGTTTTAAAATGAAAGAGGAAGAAGGTGCTACAACTTTGTAAAATTTGTAATAACTATCTCCTAGGAACAATACTCTTGTTTTCCATCTTTGCTTTTCATCCTAATTAATAGTGATCATGTAAGAAGACGCTTGCTGTACAAAATATCCTGTTGTTGGAACTGTTACTAAATAACCTAAAGTCCAGTGTCTATTAATTCTGAACCATCTCAGTCAATTAGTGAAAAATTCATATATTTTATAAAATATTCACACTAAGAAATAGCTATCGTTCTGGGAACAAGTACATGAATTAAATGTGTAAAACATTAGATACTTGCTAACCACAAAATTGACATTGAAAGAGTAAAAATGTCAAGGATCCTAAATCCCTGTATGAAGGATATTTTTTCATTCACTAGTAAAGAATGCTAATAGAGTGTCCAAAGAATACCTTTGTATATCAGATCCAATGTTCTTAATAATTTATTCTACTTATGTTTTCAAGCTATGGAAGAAAGGTGAGTATGGTATACATTAAGGAGAAAAACAGGCAAAGAGGACATACGAATGTTCTGGAACTCACTAAGTACTTTCTTCATACAAAAAAACAAGACAAAATGGGAAATGCTGTCTCTGCAGTCACATTCTTCTGAATTAAAAACCTCTCATGTTTGTCAGTGATTTAAATCCCACCTGTCACGTTAACCCCCTTAATTCCTACAATAATTTCCCATATACATTGAACCACTCAAATTGTTCTATTTTACAAGTACCTCTGAGGACTGCGTGGGAAGGTGGGGATGTTCACAGATTTTCAGATTCCCTATCATCATTAGTATTTGACATAGAGTAACAGGGGAATGAAAGTCCTTTCTTTTTCTTCCTAACTGCTTTTAAAGGGACAAATCTATTACACACCGTAATACAATGCAATGATGACAGTTTAAAAACATCGATCTCAACACGTATTTCATGATGAGAGTCCGAAGCTGTCTTTGTATGACTGTCTAAATATTACTATCAAAGAGGAAGTTTTCAAGAACTAATGATTTAGTCTGAACAAGATGCTTGTAAATGAAGTGTCTCTCTATTAAGATGCTTAGGTTTCTTTCAAGTGTTCCGAATTAATTATTTTACCTTGTCAAATTTTTTTGTTCTTTCTTTCTCATACATGATGGGAATGTTGAGGGATTTTACGTACCTCATTTAGTACCACAGAAGCTCAAGAGTCTTAATTAAGACAAAGTATGATTTCTCAATAACAAGAAGAGACTATTCATGCTTAATAGGAAAAAAATCTTACCATATTAAATTATTATAATCCACATTATATTCTATAGGTCTTATAGTATAAAATGATAGACTATACAAAAAAACATCTTTTGAAGTTTCAGCCATACATTCAGATGTATGGCTTCAAATCCAGAAATAAGTAACAGAAATCTTTTAGGGATAAAGACTAAGAGAGGCATTAATGCAAACCATTCGTCTCAAAAGGCAAATTACTCCTGGATGGTTACTGTACTATTTTTTATAGGATATAAAATATACTAGTATAATGAATGAAAAGTCTTCCTAAAGTGTTTAGAAAGTCACTTCAATGACTTTCTTCAAATTTCGGAAGAGATGATATATCTGTCAATAAAATGACACCAAAATCATATTTTATAAAGATTTTATATTAACACTTACTTTTGAAAGATGACATTATAGAGTCTTAATATCTATAATCAGAAAGTCCTTTTCTCAACTTGCAAGGCAATAAGTTTAAGAATTAATTCCGTCTGCTGTAAAGTTGGCTTGCCTTTAATCTTCAGATTTAATAGGTCTCTTTTTGCTGAATGTTTTAGGCAGGTAATTGAGGAAATAGTCCACGTTTCGTTTCAGTCAACATAAAATGACATTGAAATGTCTTCAAATGTTTCCAGGAAATTCATGCTAAACAGTCTATCTGTTATATTTGACATTGAATAAGAACAGAAATCCCTGTATTTAATAAAGTCCTTGCTAAGAATTTAGATAATGAAGCTGCATGCTCAGGATAACTTACTACAAATTAAGATACTTAACAATATCTTATACTTAATAGCTAAGCATACATAAAACACATATAAAAATATGTGAAAATGTGATGATTTGTACAATGAAGAATATCACATATATATCATTTCCTCCAAGTGAGATGTATTGCTATAATTTTGAAGCCAAACTTCTAAAATATAAACCAAACCAAACAAAAAACACAACAGGATGATTGTCCTTGGTTTGCTCTGATGGACATTTTGATTCAGGCTTTCTGCCATTATTTGTGTCAATGAAAATCCTGAACAATTATCTGCTCAGTAAATTTTGTAAGGTGCACAAAAATATGCACGGAACATTGAAACCAGCAAATGACCCTATCCAAAATAGATCCTTCCAGGAATCTTTGAGACTGTTCACATTTAGAAGCGGCAGTGGTTACATTAAGGAGTTATGAAGGAGTTCCAATTCTGAAATGCTTTCAATGCTTGTGGATAACTGGCAACTTCTTTCTCTTTTATTAAAAGTACTCTGCCAGAAAAGCCTACTTCAGTCAAAACACATTTCCACTTAAGAATGGTTTTCTTTTTTTCTGAACATTTTTGTAAAGTAAATATTGAAGCTTTTCTTCCTCCTTTTCTCTCTTTTCTGATAGGAAATGAGATTCTAGTTTGTCAGGAGACAACTGTGATTCTGGCTTCCTTTTTTTAGGTTTAGTTATTCATTCATGGTTCTGAGTTTTGTTATATAGGTGCCCAGAGGCAAGTGGAAGCATTTTTATACATACAAAGTAGATAAACAGTGTAGGAAAGATGCTTTAATGGACCATTTCCCTGCTCCCCTCATGTAGCCTACAGCATTTTTTTTTATTCTGCAAGTATGACAGTTCATCTGAAAAGACCTCCAAAATCATCGTTTTCAGGCTTAACTTTCTTTTTTATTCAATTTCTTATCGGCAGCTGAAAATAGGATGCTAGGATGCTTAAACTTTCTATCAGACCTTCATTTTTTGAATGAGAGATAATTTTCAGAAAAATAAAATGGTTTTATCTTTGCAATTATTCGTATCTACTTAGGTAGGATATTTTTAATAGGAGAGGTGAGACTGGGGCAGGAGGAAATGTGAGAGGAAGTACACACCACAGATATAAAGCAGGGAATGTGTATCTATGAGAATAGCAACAACATGCTGTTTGGTTACAGTCTAAACAGTTGGGGCCCAGGCTTCAGCTCTCCTGTCAGGCAGCCTGCAGTGGCCCTGGAGAGAGTCTATGCTTGCCTTACGTTACAGTGACCTCTTTGACTCATGTTCATAGCTGTGTTAATAAGCTTGAAAAAGGTGCCCTATCCAGTTGTATTTTTTGAAAAACCAGAAGAAATAATAACTGAGACTGAGTACATTTGGAATAAAGGCAGGAAATCTGGGGACTGTCCTATAATTACTACCTTTTCCATAGCCAAAATTGTTGCTTTATATTTCATGGACACGTTTATAATGTCCACTGTTCATACATTCCCTCAATAAGTATTAGAAGAATGGCTTTGCAGATAAATTGCTAAGAAATAGCTTGGGTATGGGCCAGTTCTCTTGTTTTTGATCTGTGACGTCACTGTCAAAGCATTCCATCCTTCCTCTCTTCCCACTCCCGATCTCAGTAAATGAGTATGCATTACATGCAGGATAAAACTATCATATCCTTAAACAAATGTCCTTTTCAAAAGTATAATATAAAGCAGACCCAGAAAGTCGGCTGCTATAACGATTTCATGTTTTGCTGATCCCGGTCTTTTCTTCTGAAAGGCTTTTTAGCGGTCCCCAGTGAAAAGTTGAGATCAGCATTTAAATGCAGGTCTATCTTTTTAACATACTTTAAGTCCTCAGAATTCACTAAGTCTCAGTGACTTTGACAATTTGTAAGCATATCTAGGATGTTAAGGCTACCTCCATGTCTTTTATTTTTTTTTTCATCCTGCAAAATTACATTAATTGGAATTTGTATTTTTCTTCCCCTCTGATTTGAGGGAAATATACTACTGAATAAGATTTCTTCAAGACCATTTCTTTGTGTGAAGCAGCTTTCCCCAGACAGTTAGGGACCAATTATAGGAAAACTTATATTCTTTGGATTTTTACAGCTGATATACACTGGTTCCTCTCCGAGGTAACAGTAACATGCACATGTGCAATGAGTCACAGGAAAGAAAAAAACAGCAAAAAGTAATTATGTTGTTTCTTGTTATATGCAATAACCAGCATTTGGTTAGAACACCCGTGCAAGTTTTAATTTTAAATGAGAAGATGAAGGCAAAAGAAGGCAACATTTTTTTTTAATTGCCACTTTTCTGAATCAATCAACATGTTCATTTAAATTTAAAACTTAGCATTTTTACTTCAGTCATGTTTTTCTTCCATGTCCTTTGAAGTCCTTCTCTATGTTCTTTACACATGTCATAAAAACAATTTTATTCACTATTAAAAGCCTGAGAAAAAGTTGATTGAGGTTTAAATGTTTCGTGTTCTTAAAGGTTTCTGTCTACATGTTAAATGGCGAAAATATAGCCACTGACAACTGTCCCAGGATGAATTTAACAAATAGACATGAATTTGATCTTTAAAAGATGTATTATGTTAAGTTTTTGATTCCTATGATGGAAAACTATTATATGATTTTGTCAGTTCTAGTTAGGAATGGAATCATCCAATGAACAAACTTTTACTACAAGGCTGCAACTACAGTAAGGCACCTATAGAGCAAAATTTACGAAGGTTTTTACTTTACCTTTAGATTCCTGCTCTAACCTACTACATAGCACCATAGCCCTTACAGACTGACCACGTGCCAATGATATCATAGGTCTCTTGAATAAATATTAAGATGAATAATTACATTAAAAAATGATAAGATAGAAACTTGGCCTGCTAGAATTTGTGAATCTTGAAAATTTTCCTATCAGTATGAAAACAGGTAGCATAATGTAACAAAGACATGGTCTGCTGTTGTTGAGTGCCTGAGCTGGAATTCTGTTTTACTTCCTATGCATGTCATGTTGGATATGACAATTTAAATATTTCTAAGTCTCATTTTCTTTATGAATTCTTTATAGTCATAGTACCTACTTTACAGGTGTGATGAGAATTCAATAAGATATTTTAAGCAGTAACCAGGACATTGTTAGGCCCTGATACATATTCATTATTGTGATTATCATTATCATTGTATTTATAGGAAAGGAAATAAATCTGAACAAAACATCAACTTTCATACAAAAGAAAGTAACATTAAAGGGAAAATAAAACTGTAAATACTACTAATGGTAATGAATTTTTATTCTTTTTTTATGATTACTAGTTATCCTAAGATCACAAAGGAATTACAATTTCAACTTCCATGAAGAAAAATTACGTTAAAAGTTTTTCCTTTCTATAAAAAAACCCTAAGATTATTAACTTTAAAGCTAAATAATGGCAGTAGTAATAAAAATACATTTGTATGGCATTTGAGTTCTAAAAACTGTGCTTTTAACTGAACACTTTCATGCAAATTAGCAAGTTTAATCGTTATGAACACCCTATATGGTATTTTTAATCCCCATTTTGCAAATAAAAAACTAAGACCCAAGGTTACAGTACTTCTTGGTGGTATTGATATTCACTTTTGAATCCAAAATTTCAAAAATAAAAGTCTTTTCAAGTAATATGTGGGCAAGAATATTTGCAGGTTTTTTTAATAATATAACATAATTTGAGTTGTATTTATTTTATTTTTATTTTTTTGATATGGAGTCTCACTCTGTCACTCAGGCTGGAGTGCAGTGCTCCCTGCAACCTCTGCCTCCCAGGTTCAAGTGATTCTCCTGCCTCAGCTTCCCAAGTAGCTGGGATAACAGGTATGTGCCACCATGTCCAGCTAATTTTTAAAATATTTTTAGTAGAGACAGGGCTTCACCATGGTGACCAGGCTGGCCTCGAACTCTCGATCTCAAATGATCTACCTGCCTCGGCTTCCCAAAGCGCTGGGATTACAGGCATAAGCCACCGTACCTGGCCCATAGTTTGAGTTTTAATCAATATGAAAAGCCCAAAGTGTTGGTTTCCATACAAGTCAGAAAAAAATCAGTATTAATAGAGAGTATTAATTGTATTAAGCCACACTTTGACTGCATTGGTAGGTAAAAAGGATGGGAAACTAAGATATCTTAAACAAATGTTAATCACAAATATAATCATTAGCTTTCATATTCATTTCAATGGCCCCAGGGTGTTCCCCCATTCAATCCCTTGGTTTTGTCCTAATAATAAGTATTTTAAATCATGTGATTCTTAAACACAATACATACAAAACATGTGCCAATAATTATATCCAGAAGTGAGAACAATAATTTGTAAATAACTAGAGAATCATTTGCAATTAACACACATTTGTTTTAAATTTACCAATAGGCTGGACGCAGTGGCTCACGCCTGTAATCCCATCACTTCGGGAGGCCGAAGTGGGCAGATCACAAGGTCAGGAGATCAAGATCATCCTGGCTAACACAGTGAAACTCCGTCTCTACTAAAAATACAAAAAAAAAAAAAAAATTAGCCGGGCATGGTGGCAGGCGCCTGTAGTCCCAGCTACTCGGGAGGCTGAGGCAGGAGAATGGCCTGAACCTGGGAGGCAGAACTTGCAGTGAGCCAAGATCATGCCACTGCACTCCAGCCTGGGTGACAGAGCAAGACTCCGTCTCAAAAAAAAAAAAAAAAAAAAAAAATTTACCAATAAAACCACTGGCAAATAAAGTAATTTGTACTCACCCTTTGTAAACACAGGTATTAGTGGTGTTCCCTAATCTAATAGAACTCCAGAAAGACTGTATCTTTCCACTGCACTACTATTGGCAAGCACAGTTAGTCTTTAATCCCTTTTAATCCAACCTACATATACAACAAGATTAGCTTTCTTGTTTAACCTGTTTAACCAACTTTGTAAGTCTCGCTGCCCAAGGCCTTCCAATTGCTTCCCACCATTCACTGTCTAAATAAATCTTAGTTTATTCTTAATCATAAGACTAGATTCAACCTGCACCATATATGAATTATACTTTGTGCTACTGTTCCCTCTGTCCTTACTTATTTTAATCCAGAAAAATTCTCCATCTTTTTCAAAGTGCAGTAGAAGGGTCATCCTCTTCTTGAGGGTCTCTTTGGCCATTTTATTCAAAACCCACCATTTGATGAGTACCAATAGCCCCTTTAAAAAAAAAAAATCACATTCATGTGTTTTATCTCTGTACTATCTTGAAATAGGGCCATTTATTATGATTTTTCTGTTACCAAAGCCAAACTGATAAGTAGGGATGGAATTGTTTCTTCACTTTTCTATCCCCCCATTTGTTCCTCTTTAGGGATATTAATGTTCAATGCAATGAAAGAACATGCCCTTATCTCCTACAGCCTTTGCACGTCTCTTCATGGGTTTCTGGTTGTGGGTGTCTGTGTCTGAGATGCAAAAAGCAGAATTGGGTTCTACCGGTAATCTCAGAGCTGCTACTTCTTTGATTGTTTGCCTGAAAAAAATAGGCATAGTTTTGATTTAGGTAGGGTACCTAAGAGTAGTGCTTCATTCCCAAATCCAACACTGTTAGAGTTAGAAGATCCTATATAATTCAAGCACCTAATTTCATACAGTGACTAAGGATGGGGAATATATCCCTTCTAAAAGCTGGCAAAGCTTTTGCTCTATACTTAGAGGAAGAAAAAAAATTCATCTTTTCAATCTATCAAGACTGAGGCACAAAATAATCGAGAGGAGAAACTTATCATTATGCTCAGGGACTTTATGCTTTTGAGGCCTCATAAAGGACTCACGAAGTATCAGTCCTTGTATAGCTGCAGGGAACATTTCCACCCAATTCTAGGCCACACTCATTTTTAAGGCACCAAGGCTCAAATGCACTCAGGGGTCTTGCATCATCATTTTGCCTAAAGAGAGATAATGTTCTTGTTGCAGGACTATATGAGTGAACTAAAAGCCTTAAGGATACTTTCTCACCTCATAAAACTCTCATCCCAAGTTACATGAGAGAAACTCAAATAGTATTTTACAAATTCCTCCAAATTGTATCTTCTTATAGCTGAAGAACTTACAAGACTTTTTGTGTCCTGTTTGTTCCAGGAACTGTAAATTTTACATGCAATAAAAGCATAATCTGCCTTTTGGAAGTGAGAACATTCCATACCCCCAGAAGAAACCTGTATGTTTTACTGTTGATAGGAAACGGAACTCTGCCAAGCAGTGAACTAATGAATTAGAATTTGGCAGCACTCCATGCCTGATACAATTTAGTTCAAATTTATGAAATTTACTGGTTCCAGAAATCCACTTGTGCCTAAGGCCTCTCTGTGCATCTCAGAGTAAAAAGCATGACATTGCTAGACTCCAGATTTTACCTTATTGATACAGAAAAATTTACAAACAACGGATTTTTCAACCTAAATCTCTGAACATTTCTTCAATTTTGCAACAACAGTAAATCAGTTAAAATAAGCATATCTTTGGTAGATAACAGAATATTTCTCAATCTCTCATTAAATTGAATCCCCTTAGACACAGCTGACCTACACATCTCAAGAAAATGTCTACAGCCTCATAATGACTGATGCCCTTGTGGAAAGGAAGGAATATCAACCTTGTTCAAAGACACGTTGTCTCATCCTTATATTCTTTAAACAAAATAGCCACCCTCCCCGTTTTTTTTCCAAGTGAGGGAAAAAGAGTAAAGCCTCTCAATCCATGTGAAGAAAGAATCATCATTACTGCTACTAAAACTCACTTTCTTTGGGGGAACCTCTTTCAAAATCACACTCAAGGAGTAGGAATGAGGAAGATGAGAAGGTTTTATGTTTTTAATACCTAGGAAGAATAAATCTAGAACGGTAATTAGAGGAATGAGGCTTAAGCCTCAAGGAAGCAATGTTTTCTTTCTAAAATGCATAGAGGGTAATGACCTTTCTTATGTATCCCCTGCCCCAGTGAAGAATTCCAGACACTTCTCCAACTAGCCCCGCTAATCACTCCCACCTGGACATGCACTCATTCTCACTTCTGGGTTTATGGACATGCTCACCTCTCCCTCTTTCCTGCTTGCCCTTGGATACTTGGATGGCATTATGACCCAGTCTAGGCAGCCTCTTTGTAACTCCTCTCTGACTAAATTAGTTTTCCCTTTCACAGTTTTTTTTTTTTTTTTTCTTTAAGACAGAGTCTCTCTCCGTCCTGCAGGCTAGAGTGCAATGGTGTGATCACGGCTCACAGCCTCAAACTCCCGGGTCCAAGCAATCCTTCTGCCTCAGCCTCCTCAGTAGCTGGAACTACAGGCAAGTGCTACTACTGCACTTGGCTGATTTGCTTATTTTTTTTTTGCATATATGGTGGTCTCCCTATGTTGCCCCAGCTAGTCTTGAACTCAGGGCTCAAGTGATCCTCCCTCCTTGACTTCTGAACTTTGGGGATTATAGGAATCGGCCACCACTCCCAGTCCACAACATTTTTAAAACAAGTATCTTATAGCACTTTTCACAATACACTTAACTTGTTTAAACGTATTTTCTGTTTTTCAGATTATGAGCCTCTCACCTAGAAATGTCTGTTTCATAACACCTGTGGATGTCGTTTTCATCTTTGTATTACGTGAAATGCCTTACACCTTAAGGGCATTCCATATGTGTTGATGAAGGTTATATAATTAAGCAAGTTTCTAAAAACTAGATACATTTTAAAACCCTTTAGTATCTACCCTTTTTGGTAACTTAGAGGTTTCCACTGTGATGCTTTTATCCACAGTTACAGGAGGTTTACCATTTGCTGAAATAATACATTTACAGTCTAATAGGCACTGATGAAAAATGTAGTTTACTCTGAAACAACCGAATTGCCAAAGGAAATCATGTTGTATGAATGACAAAAACAATATCAGTCTCATCTGGGCTTGTGACCTTAGAATTAAAAAGACACAAAATGAATACACACATATACTTTGGCACCTTGCTTGAGGCATATATTGTTTTATGCAACTAATTTAAGGAGAATTGGTGGATTGAATTGAAAACAAATATAAAGGAAAAAGAATTAAAATAAACACAAATTTAAAATGGCAGAAACTCTTCCTCCTATAAGACAAACAACAATACATGTATATAAGATAATTAAGCACTGGTTTAGAACAAGTAAGAAAAGATTCAATAGCCAGGTGTGGTAGCTGACGCCTATAATCCCAGCACTTTGAGGGGCTGAAGCAGGTGGATCCCTTGAGCCCAGGAGTTTGAGACCAGCCTGGGCAACATGGCAAAACCTCGTCTCTACGAAAATACAAAAATTAGCTGGGCATGGCAGTAAGTGCCTATAGTCCCAGCTCTTGGGGAGGCTGAGGCAGGAGGATCATTCGAGCCTGGGATATGAGGCTACAGTGAGCCACAATTGTGCCACTACACTCCAGACAGGGAGACAGAGGGAGACCCTGTCTCAAAAAAATATACATATATGTGTGTGTGTGTGTATACATAATACACACACACACAAGATACACATATACACATATATACACACACACACATACAAGATACTCTCTTGTTTTGATAACTTGTGTTAAGTAATTTTGATCTGTAATCATTTTTCTTGTTTGAGACAGAGTCTCACTCTGTCACCCAGTCTGGAATATAGTGGCATGATCTTGGCTCACTGCAACCTCCGCCTCTAGGTCCAAACAATTCTCCTGCCTCAGCCTCCCAAGTAGCTGGTACTACAAGTGCGTGCCACCACACCCAGCTAATTTTCTGTATTTTTAGTAATGCAAAAGAGACAGGGTTTTGCCATGTTGGCCAGGCTGGTCTCGAACTCCTGACCTCAGATGATCTACCCACCTCCCAGAGTGCTGGGATTACTGGCATGAGCCACCACGCCCAGCCTATAATCACTTCTTTTTATCCAATTTTGTGACATTTTCTTACTACTGTGTATTTTTTGTCAAAGATGTTTTACTTTCTGTACAGATGGTTTTCAATTTTGAAAATTGCCAAATGATATTTTGTCATCCCATCCCAACTTACCAAATATTTCACAATTTCTCACCAACTTGCCCTTTTAAACTTTTATCAGTTATTTTTCAGAAGCAAACTAAAACTGTCTGGAACTGAATGCAAAAGGCCAGCAGGCTCAAGTAATTCCAGTATCATTTCCAGATCTTTCAGGATTTTCAGAGATAGTTCAGTGCTTCAGGCTTTTCTAATATTTTGAAATTTGTTATAAGGTTCTGAAATTTGTTATAAGGTTTAGTGATCAGTTGATATTGCTGTATCAGAGGTTAGAATGTTCCATAAGCATGGGAAGATTTCCAATGGAAAAGAGGTGTAGAAAACAAAACTGATTTATGTTGAAATTGGATCATAACCTTAAATTGTAATTATCAAACTTATGAAAAATAAGTAGCCTTGCATTTTTTTAAATTACAAGTGAGCATATGATAGATGCTTGATTTGTTTCATAACGTGATTTTTTTAAGAGTTATCCTCTCTTCAAGTCTCAAGGACAGCCTCCTTTTCCCTCTGTGTTTCTAAGGAATTAGCAATGCTGACAGAATCTAGATACCCTAAAGGAAATATAGAGAACACTAAGAATTGTACAAAGAGGGGTAAAACATTTGACTCACTCTGAAATAACCAACAAAAGGAAGCTGTTTCGTGGGAATAATAATAATATTAGTAAAAGTAGTGGCAATCTCATCTGGCTTTTGCTTACTTGTCTAAATTCTATTCATACCTTAGAACCCAACTCAGATATTAACACAATATCAAAACCTATGCCTGCTACAGAATTTTTGGCTTGCTCTTCCTCCTGCCTGGAACGTTCACCTCCCTGATTCTCACATGGCTGGTCAATTTCATCCTTCAGGTCTCAGCTCAAATATAGTATCTTTAAGGACGCCAGAGATACAGGAGTGCTGGGAAGGGAAGACCATGGTCCCTTTAAATGATGCGGGAGTGCTGGGTAGAAGAAGAGTGTGGTCCCTGGCTAGGGCTCCACCCCCACCGACCTAGATGAGGACCAGCACTTCTGCCTGCACACCCAAATGTTGCATTTCCCAAAACCATCCTGGCCCACCACGGCCCCATCCTGTGCTATAAAAACCTGAGACCCTAGCAAGGCAGAGACAGAAACGACTGGACGTGTAGAGGAGTGGATTGACAGAAGAACACAGAGGCAGGGGGATGTCAAATGGAGCATATCGGCGTGGGAACACACAGGCCGTCGAACCAAGAGAGGAGCACATCAACTAAAGAAGACACAAGCATCTGGATGGCGAGGGGATGTTGAGGGAAGCATGCCAGCAGAAGAGCACACCGACAGGACACACACCGGCACTGTCCACCGGTGGGAGTGGGACGAGGCGGGAGTGGGACGAGGCGGAGTTTGGCTGGGGCAGTGGGAGGAGAACCCTGGCCATGGAATGCCCCAACTCCAGGGGAAAACCATCTTCCTTCTCACTCCCCCATCTGCTGAGAGCTACTTCCACCCAATAAAACCTTGCACTCATTCTCCAAGACCATATGGATCCTTTTCTTTCGGTACACCAAGGCGAGAAACCCGGGATACAGAAAGCACTCTGTCCTTGCAACAACGAAGAGCATCTAATTGAGCTGGTTAACACAAGTCTATAAATGGCAAACTAAGAGAGCACGCTCTAACAATCGCCCACTGGGGCTTCAGCTGTAAACATTCACACCTAGACACTGCCGTGGGTGGGAGCCCCACAGCCTGCCTGTCTGTATGCTCATCTAGAGGTCTGAGCAGTGGGGCACTGAAGAAGCAAGCCACACCCACATCGCATGCCCTGCGAGGGGGAATTACTGAACCTTTCCCGTTTCACTAGCATATACAATATAACCCTCTGGCCTATTGCTCTAACACATTTCCTCAGAGTATTCAACATCATCTGTTAAATACTTGTATTATATTTTATCTCTTTATTTCTTTTGCTTTATAAAATAAATTGCTTATCTTTTCTGTGATCCCCTGTATCCCTGGTGCTTCGATCAATGCCTAACATAGATTGAATAAATATTAATTGATGAAATAAATGGATAAACACACTCCTTCCTGAGTATGAATATATCTTAACTGTACCACATACCTTTTTTTTCACATTCTTCCTTGCCTCAACAGTTTGAATATATTTCACCTAGGTCACTTATCACTATTGGGATTTATGTAATTTAAAAATCTCCTCTATTAAATTGCAAATTTCTTGGCAACTGGATTTTCTTATATTCATTTGTTAAAATTTGCATGCCTTTAAGACATACCTATACTAACTGCTCAAATAATATTATTTAAATGAATGGATCTAAATTATACTAAAGGCAAGTTTAAGAATTATTATATCCTTTTTACCCAGAAGCTTAAAAACATTTCATTTTCTAAAATTCTATGAGAAGGCATATATATGATGATAGCATTGGCCTGCGCAGTGGGTGAACTCTACTGACTCTCACAACCATGTAACATCATGTAAAACTAAATGTCTGTAACTGAATGATTTCTTTAATTGGATAGGAAACGGACAGAAAGTAAAACTTGCCATGAGAATTAATGAAAAAAACACATGTGAGTAAATAAAATATAAATATAATTATGAGTGATGGTCATTTTTTAGCCAAAATACTTATTAAATATACTTTTCCTGTGATCAGAAGGGCCTTTAGAAGAAGGCTGCCTTAAGTGTAGCACACAGACAGATTTTTGGGGGAAGTTTGAAAGTTGAGTTTGAAACCTTAATGGGCATCATCTTTTCTTCACTGCCAGCATAATTCTCTCAGTCTGGGCTCTGGCAGAGAAATAAGACAACTCTCACTGCAACCTGGGGGTTGACATTAATTAAAAACAGAAAATCATAAAGCATCTGTGGTGAGTTTAGATGCCAAATGAGATGGAGCGAGTTTAAAAGTAAACTTCTTACAAAGGTAACTGAATGTCAGAATCTTACATTTTTAAAAAGAAGATAATTAAAATGCTTTTCTTTAGTACATCATATGCAAGCTTTCGTGATACATAATTAGTATCACTAGACTGTCTAATATTCCTGAGAGATATTATAAAGGTATAGAGATATTAGTGCTTATTTTAGGCCCAAAGAAAGTAAACATATGCATTCTCATTTTGCTCCACACAATGTAAGCTAATAGAACAAACACCTATTTGATTTCATATATCCATTGCTTGAATATCTATGTAGCTTGCAAACTGAGATCAGAAATTAAAAGTGCAAACTTATACCTTCAGAGTTTTTAATGCCAATGAACGAAAGGCCCTAAAGCATGAATACTGCTATAGACTGAACGTGTTTTCCCAGAATTTGTTTGTTGAAGCCTAAATCCTCAATGTGATAATATTTGGCAGTGGAACCTTTGAGAAGTAATTTGGTCATGAGGGCAGGGCCCTCATGAGTGGGTTAGTGTCCTTATATGAAAAAATAGGAGAATCTCTCCCCCTGTCTGCTATTCAATTAAAAAGTGGCTGTCTCCAAACCAGGAAAAGTGCTTTCACCAGACATCAGACCTGCCAGCATCTTGATCTTGGACTGTCCAGACTCCAGAACTGTGAGAAATAAATTTGTTGTTTAAGCCACCCACTCTATGATGTTCTGTTATGGCAGCCCAAACTGACTAAGATGGATACCAAATAAATTGATTTTGTTACAGCTCCACTCTTTATGAGATATAGTCGGTTGGACTTGCTGTCAATGATATTTTCTACCACAACTATCTAATTTTATGAACACTGAATGACTCAAGCAAAGGATGCATAAGCCACCATGCTAAAATTACACTAGTTTATTTCTCATTGGAAAGACGAAATAAGTCTCCCTGTAGACTAAAGCAATATCAAACTCCAAATGAAGAAGGGTATCACCCTATCCACAGACAATTAGCCAGACACTGGCCCAGTGTCACTATCTCTAATCTTCAAAAGAATCATAAAAGGAGATGCTATTAGCATTCTCATTTTATGAGTAAAGAAACTGCAGATCAGCAAAATTAGACGATTTCCTTGAGATCCTACAACTGGATATTGTTGGCAAGAAGGGAGAGATTTGAGTGGGAGGAACTCCAGGCAAGATGGTGGCCCTATAAGGTGACAGCCTGGATTTGACTGGGATTAGAGGGCTCCTGAGACTCACGCGTTCGGGAAAACAAGGACAGTCATAGGCAACCCAGGAGAGTGGGCACCCTGTGTAGAAACATAGAAACCACAGTGAGGAGGTTAGAATTGATTCTAAGGGAAAAGGTTTACTGCTGAATATGGTGAGCAAAGAATGACATAACTTGAAGCCATCGTATTGTGTCACATCTGGCATACTATTGGCACACTTGGCCCTTCACAACCCTTCTTGAAATGGAATGGAATTTACAAAAAGAAAAGCATAGAGTGAGTTCTTGGACACTGAGTAGGAAATAATGGAGGTCAGAAAAACCAGACTGGGCGCCAGAAGGGAGAGTAAAACATTTTGAAAAAGAAAATGTTACTTGAGATTTGCAGTTTATTTAAACATTCTCATTAAAACCTTTAAGATAACTGGAGAAATTACTAAAGGGGCAGGTAGTGAACGTTTATTTGGCCTGAAAAATAATAACATACTTTTTTAGAGATAGATTTATTCAGTAATTGACTGAAAAACAAATTCATTCAGGGAAAAGAACAAAAGGAACCTGACGTTGAAAACAATGTAGCAATTAGTGCAAAGAAAATAGATACTGTAATAAAGAAGCAACTAAACTATTTAGTCAACATACATAGTTTTGTAAGAAATGGGCCTTTGCTGGTTTCTTTTTTCTTTCTATTATTTTTTTGCATAGTCGCTGAGATTTTAAGGGCTTCTTTGCAACTATGCAAATGAAGAAACTCCTGATATGAACTTGTTTCCTACTCCTTCCATTGTCAAAGAACTCCAGCTCAGCGACATTCTGAAGAGCCTCCTCAGATGAGCATCTCTGCCATCTGGGAAATTCTGACTCCTCTGAATTTTTGTGATTCATTTCTCTTCAGTCTTGTAGATTTCAAACTAACAAATCATCATCTACAACAACAGCAAAATGCAACAACAGCAAATACTCCAAAAGTTTTGTAAGTTTTCTTTCCTGCAATAGAAAATTATTTTCATAGTTCCATTTTGATTAAAAACACAACCTGGCCGGGCGTGGTGGCTCACGCCTGTAATCCCAGCACTTTGAGAGGCTGAGGCGGGCAGATCACAAGGTCAGGAGATCGAGACCATCCTAGCTAACACAGTGAAACTCCATCTCTACTTAAAATATAAAAATAAATTAGCCAGGCGTGGTGGGGGGCGCCTGTAGTCCCAGCTGCTTGGGAGGCTGAGGCAGGAGAATGGAGTGAACCCGGGAGGTGGAGCTTGCAGTGAGCTGAGATGGTGCCACTGCATTCCAACCTGGGCAACAGAGCGAGACACCATCTCAAAAAATAAATAAATAAATAAATAAATAAATAAATAAATAAATAACTGATATACTCAAAGGCTATTTTTTTATTTTAGGGTTTATGATTTAAATACCATGATTCAAGACAACATGTAGGTTGAAATACTCTTCACACCATTGTGTTTTTATCAGATATAAACTAGCATTTTATTTGAATCAGCTACAATCAGATGCTTGTGGCTCAGTATCATTTCTCATCCCTCTTAAGAAAAGTTACTTACACTCACAGGAGCCTAAGAGAACCATTTGTCCTATGGAGGCAGATTCTGTATTCCCTTCCGAACATCCGAGTAGCACTGAGTACAATTGAATTCTCACACCTTTTGAATTAATGTGGTTAGGAGCCAGGTTGTGGAATAGTCAAACAACCTTCCTGGTCGCTTAGATATTTTAAGCATTTCTGAAATCCAAGTACCATGGGAAAATTTATTTGAAATTTCAGATAATCTATCTGGAACAACAGTGATAAACGCAGTTGCTAGAGCGGTTCTCAGGAAGAGTATCTTTCTAGGGTGTTTTTCATCACACTTCCACATTACAGTACAATTAATAGAATGAAATGATTTAACAATCTGGGTATCTGGAGGAAAACATTTCCAATCCCCTTCTCAATTGCAGAATGAGTCAAAATTGTTAGACAATTCTCTTTAATTTTACTTCAGATATAAATTTCTGTTCAAATACAAGGAAAGTCTCAGGGAAACAAAGCATATGCAAACAGACAAACCTCTCAGTTAATGAAATGCCTCCGTGAGGATTGCAATCAATAACAGTATAATCTATGTTCATAAATAAGAGTACAGCCTCAGAAGAGTGTCGGGCAGTGATGAATTATTCAGGAGGCCTGCTTTGCTGCTGTTCAGCTACATCCATGCATAAAGCTTCTCAGTGACAGAAACATCTGGCTTAGCACCTCTGATTTCAGCCGCCCTTGAATAGTTAAATCTCTTTCTTCCCTCTTGTTCTAAACACAATTTATCCATGGAGCCCTTACCTGAGGGTAAGCTCCAAAGAGAGCCACTGAACTCCAAGAGGAGTAAGTTTCTGCAGGTCATAGACTCACATGCAGATCTATTTTTTGTGGCAGGGAACTGTTGACTGTAGAATGTACCACTCACAGTGTACAGAAGACAGGGCCTAATAAACACTTTAATTTCCAGGGACTGTCAGGCAGGGTTAATGTGAGCAGGGAGAGGGAAATTAGTAGTTAGTAAGGGAGAATAATAGAAAAGGAAACTGTTTCCTCTTGCAAAATGACTATAATCTGTGTCTCTTACTTCTGTAGTCTCCCAACTACAGATATCATAACAGTAGCAATGACACAGTTCCTCCAAGGAATATAGAGTTTCATCCTTCTCCTGACTTTCTAAAGTGATAACTGTGATATTCTGTGGGCAATAAATAGTGCTTGGGAATTGGAGAAGGCCAAAACTTATTAGCTAGCCTAATCCACAGTTTAAGAGTTTTGTTCAAGTTGGCCTTCCTAAACGACCTTAGAAGTAGAGTTTTTTGCTGTATCTTTTGCGAAGCAATTAAAAAGTCAATGATTTTTAGTGTTATTAATTTTTCATATTCAGGCTAAATTTTCCTTGGCTTTATTGCTTCCATTTATTAATATTTACTGGCCTAAATAGCCATCCTAAATAACATGCATGTTCACAAAACTAATATTTGTAGATTATAACATTTGACAAGATCAAAAGATATGTCAATCTCCTTCTTGAATTATAGTTATAGTTCTCCTGATATATAAGTATTTCAAAATACATGTCAACTTTCAAAAAAATCTGACTCTTGGAAAGTGTATCTCTAGAATTTTAGCTTCAAAATTTCAGTTGATTAAGGTGGACTGGATATTTTCTCTTGGGAATTTTGAGATAAAATAGTTTTATTAAAGTTCATCTTTTATGCTACATACCAAACACCACAAGCAGTGTGAACTTTCACTTGCAGGAGTCCTAACTCACAGAACAACCATCAAAAGCCTTTCCTATCTGATCACCAGAAGAAATTCTTCACTGAAGGTCAGCAGTTTTTGACCTAGCTCCTGGCCTGCAGGAGTCTGCATCAGAAAAGAAAATTGGCCATACTTCAATGCCCTCTTCTAAAACTCCCGAGTGAGTAGAGAAGGAAGATAAGGTGTCTCAGAGTCTTTAACATCTTTTTCCACATCAGAGAGAAAGGAAAACAGATCGAGTACCCCCTAGACATTACTATTTCAGTAATAATGTATTCAGAAAAAAAGATAACTGTTGAATATACAACTGCCTGCACTGCTCTGAACTGAAAGAAATAGCACGTTGGTTTGAAGTACTAAAACAGAAAATATTTCTTAAGTATGTCATTATATTTAGTGGTAAAATTTAGAAAAGTTAACAAGAAAATATGGTGAAAATCATGTATGTACTTTATTTGCGATCTTTATTGCAGCTCTTTATTTGCGATCCAGTTCTTCCACATTTAGATCATGATGTAAAGTAGCAAGAACAATTAATTAACTACCATATATAGATAGTAACACTTTGAAGTTTGGCTTATAAAATCAGGTAAGTGGCCAACTCCAGGCTTTCACATATTCGGTTACTGTAGAAACTCCATGTGCATGAATGAGAATCAAAAGGAATCAAATATAAAGAAACACACACAGATCCCACCCAGCCCCCAAAAATAAAAATGTGTAAGTAAAAACTATTGTTTCCAATTAAAATTGCACACAAAGCTTTATCACTTAGTGGAGATGAACCAAGCTGCTCTCAGGTATAATATGTATTAAAGAAAGTATCTATAAACCTGTATCTGAAATAATATACAGGATCTTGAACAGTTATTTGAGAAGATAGATCAGGTGTTTTAACCTCATTTGTCAAACAAAGTTATTAAAATTGTCATATATAAATATATATGCTCTAACTTTACTATCTTAAGTTTGGTTCTCTATCATTATATTCTAACTATTTAAAATTTCAGAGCGCATTTGCTGTAACAAGGTCACATAAAAACATTAAACTCTGTAACTTCAAATCATTTTAACATCTCATTTTATCTTGTGGGAAGGCATTCAGACAGTAATTACAATTTCTGGTTTTAGTTAATTCGTATGCCAGAGCAGACCATGAGAAAAGTTTGTTTTTAATCCCAGAATTTGCTGCATCAAGTAACTGAATTTAAACACTGTGTAATGTTTGCAAAGATATGCAATCACTTATAACTTCCATTGACGCTTCTAAAATGTACAGTTCTTTAAGGAATAATCAGTGACTCAAATGGTTAATTTTTTTCTTATACATGATCAGGAAAACTAACTGTCAATAAATGTAATTCAGATTGTTTATTAGTGATCTGAAACCAAGCCATTACAATAGAAAGAGTATAATGACATGAGTGTATTTTATTGTAAAAATTAATTAGTTAAAAGTTTAAAGGATTTAGTTCTTAAAAAGTTACCAATCCACTGTAACATAATCGTGTTTTGACATCTTCTAGTTATTACTAAATGCACGTGCACCTACACATAATGCAATTATAATGCATCTTCAAGTTTTCTGTTGTTCTAATTTCATCCACAAACATTTTTATTTTCAGCTTTTCTTCCTTCTTAAAATAAAACAGATACATATTTCAGTTAAATATTTGAAAATACATATTATATCTAGTATAGGAAAATTCAAAAATTAGCGGAAGTATTAAGAAGAACATGTCGGACACGGTGACCCATTTCTGTAATACCAGCACTTTGGGAGGACGAGGCAGATGGACCACAAGGTCAGGAGTTCAAGACCAGCCTGGCCAAGATGGTGAAACCCTGTCTCCAATAAAAATACAAAAATTAGCTGGGTGTGGTGGCAGGCGCCTATAATCCCAGCTGCTTGGGAAGCTGAAGCAGAGAATTGCTTGAACTGGGGAGGCAGAGCTGAGATCGCACCACTGCACTCCAGCCTGGGTGACAAAGCGAGACTCCACTTCCAAAAAAAATTAAAAAATTTTAAAAAATTAAAAAAGAGACTGTAACATTCTACTCCAGCCTTGTGATGTGCTGTCGCAAACTCTCCCTACCCTTCCAGGTGCCTGCACTCTGCTCAGGTCACCTTTCCATTGTTAGATGAATAGAGCCGGTTTTCATCTCAGGCCTTTGAGTAGATTGCTCTTCACAGGTTTGTTTTGGTGACATCATCCTGATTTTGGTTTATTTATTAGCTCCTAAGATCTTCCCTGATCATCTTCATATACAGGAACTTCTGCATCCCTCCTCTTGCCCCTGCCCAATCACTTCGTATGTCATTATTCTGTTTGTGTTTCTATAGCACTAGTCCTACAGAAATGATCTTCCACATTAATTCATTAACCTGTTGACTATATACCTCCATGAAAGCCCCAGCAGGGGAGAGAACTTAGCCATCTTATTGACCGTAGCATCCCCAGCATCTGAAACAGGGCCACAAAAAAAGTGTAGGTACTTGATAAAGTGTGTTTAAAAATAATATATAAAGGATTAAATTAATTAAAAATTTAAAATTCCATCTATTTCTACCATTCAGAATAAAACTGCTAATTTCTTTGATATTATTTACTTCTTTTGCTTTACTTTTTTATTAGTGAATTGTGCTGATGAATACAAAGTTTGAGCTAAATCCTAAATTACAATGTGATTCTACATTAAACATACATGATTACTTGTACAAAATGAGATCATACTATAATTGTTGTTATCTGATTTTAAACATTTATCCATATATTAATAAAAAATTCAGCATGCCATTTAATTTTAAACTGAATTTGATGACTGCAGAGTATATCATACATTTTAACAATAATAATAGTGAATATTTTATGGGTGCATACTCTTCTATGTTCTGTGATTAAAATATTCCAATACTTACCTCATTTATATTCCCACTAACTCTGATATTGCTTCAATTTATCAGTGGTCAAGACTGTCCTGGGCTTACATGGCAGAAATGAGATTGAACACATAACAAAGAGAACATTTTAATTCTATCTATTATCTATCTATCTATTTATCCCCTCCAGGAAAAAAAAAAAAAAAAAAAAAAAAAAAAAAAAGTTATTCTACTTTATATTGCTAGCAGCTCTTTATGAGAATATCTGGTTTTGGAACCTAAGTCAATTTTAAACACATTATCTTTTAAAAAAATGTTTGACAGCTGTATAGGCATTAATTATCTTATTTTTAAAATACAAGTTTCTTTCCTTGTGAATTTGAAAAAGATTTTAAGATGCATGGTCATTTGCATTTTTTTATTTGTGTAACAAATCTTATTTGAATGACTAGTTTATTGATGTATGATCACTTCTTAACAGCCTCTCATGCTCTGTAAATTAGAAACTACATAACTACCCATTTTACAGACTTAGATGTCTATTACAAGTAATGAGTTAACCACATTCAAAACAACATGACTAATTAGGTTTTCTAAATCTTTTTTTCTCTTAAGCTAAAAAAGTCATGGTGTGGAGCCAATTTGCCTGAATGGTTAGGATCATGCTTTGCAATGGATTCCTTTGAATTTTCCTATCAGCATGGCCTCTGCTGAACACTCCATGTAAAATAACTTTCACATCCACTATAACTCCCTGGCTTCTTATCCTGTTTTATTCTCCTTTGATACAATTATGAACACTTAGATACAATATATTGTTACTTGTCTTTCTTTTCAATTAGATATGGATAAGTGACATGAAGGAAGTCTTTACTTTGCATATTGCTGTTTTTCTCAACCTCTGATGTGGTGTGTAAGCTAGAGCAGGCATCTAATAGATAACTATGAACAAAATGAATTCATAAAATCCTTTTGATTGGAAGCCTGATTTCACTACATGATACAACCTTGAACAAGTCACTTAACCTCCTTGAATATTCAGTTTCAGATTAAACAATATGAGGATATTTGAGAATGGACCTTAACTATGACATTTTAATGAGCTTTTATAAATTACATGGTTAGTTTCAATTTGGTAACTGTTTCAGTTTGGTGACACAACATAATTAATATTTTCTGTCAAATGAAAGTGTCCAGTTATTTTACTGTACTCATTTATAAGGCTTGATAAGTAAAAATTTTTGAGTTTTTGATTGTTTTGTTGCACCTTTTTTATTCTGTGCTATATTATTACAGTGGTAATAAGAGAAATAAAGTTCTTTCTATAGCAAAACGTATAATGTTGTACTAAAATGGCTACCATGAGTGTGTGGCTACCATGGCTACAGGCACTGTGCCTACATTTGTCTGGATAAAAGACCATCGCTTATTTATCATTTTTTTTACTATGTGGAAATATTTTTTCGTTGGTAAACTAACTGTGGAAAGGGAATTTTCATGACATTAATAGTCACCTCAGTTCAGAAAGAACACTAAAAAGCAAGTGTTCTTCACACTGTGCCATTAGTAATTACATAATTTAGATCCAACTTCTTGTCCTACAACAATAACCTTCCTTGTTATATCTTACAATAGTATATTTATAAGAATTCATTATGATTTTTTAAGTCATTGACCCAACTTAAGTATTAAATATTCATGCTACATTTTTGATTTTTTAAAAGGCTATGTATGTGTTTAGTGAAATGGTTAAGAGCATGGTGAAATGGTTAAGCGCATGATGAAGTGGTTAAGAGCAGACAGAATATGAGGTCAGGCTATATAGGCTTTCATCTGCATCTGCTACTTAATAATTGCATGCCTCTCAGCAAATTACTTAAGTTCTTTAGGGTTCTGTTTCCCCTAATTTAAAATGAGGAGGATAATAATGATATCTATTTCACAGTATGATTGTGCAGACTCAAGACACTAATATAAAAATCTATAAGGATAGTATCTGACTTTGTTAAGGACTGTATAACTCTCTAGTACATAAATTCAAATTACTCTTTTATTAGGAGAAAAGTTTGATGAAGCCACTTTTCATCAAACTTTTCCTTAACCATAGAAAGGCTTTTGATGTAGCCTTTTAACTCATTTGCTTTAAGTCAATATCTTCTTCTTTACAGAGTTGACATTCCCTTGTGGCAGGAAAATCAACATTTTGAGTCGCTTGCTTTAAATAATGGACTGAGGCCCAGTGTCAGCATCTATGCAGTTTGAATTTACTTTCATTAGCCCTTTAAACATGCTGAAGTTCTAAACTCCATTTTATCTAAATATCCTGTTTTTCGTTTTTATTTATGATTCTACCTTTGTTGTAATTATTGTCCTGTGATCAAATTTAAAACAGATCAGCTGTCTGGAGTTATACTCATAACCCAATATGTTAGCAATAGCATTAAGACTAATGCATACAGGGATTTAGAGTTATCTGCAATAATCAGAAACCATGTTTCCCTATATACCCCAGGAACAAGGGAAAAGGAAACAGAACTGTTTCCAGGAGCTTGAGGACACACACCCACTATTTCATAAAGAAACAAATGATTTGCTTTACAGCAATAGATAGCAAAAGCTCATATTAAAAATGACAAACACAATCCTGGGAGAGAAGAAAACATACTGATAAAGGTAATCACTTTGTAGAAAACTTCTCCAGAAAATCACTTGTTATCCAAAAGCAAGGGAAAATCCATATTCACATTTATGACAAGTTGTGACAAAACCTTTATTTTTGCACCCTTCTTCTAATGTAAGATATCTGATTTTAAAATGATTTCAATATATAATCCCTCTACTAAGCCTCAGCACCATATCACCATCTTATATTGCTGTAGTTCAGGAACATTGATTCTGAACGCTGATACAGAATGTTCATAACCATGGGGAAAGAAGAAATATGGAGAGTGAAATAGTTCTATATTAGGAATATTACCAAGAATATCAGTGACCTTAAAAAGTGGTAAGAAAAGTCAAGCCACGCACAGCAGCTCACACTTGTAATCCCAACATTCTGGAAGGTTGAGGTGTAGAATTGCTTGAGCCCAGGAGTTCAACGCCAGCCTGGGCAACATGGTGAGACCCCATTTCTACAAAATGGTAAAAAGAAATTTAGCCAGGCATGGTGGTGCACTCTTGGAATCCCAGCTACTCGGGAGGCTGAGGCACAAGAATCACTTGAACCTGGGAGGTGGAGGTTGCTATGAGCCGAGATCACGCCACCGCACTCCAACCTGGGTAACAGAGCAAGACTCTGTCTCAAAAACAAAAACAAACAAACAAAAAAGTGAGAACCATGGAGAGAATTTAAAAGTTGCATGGAATCATAACTCAGGGAAAAATACGGTCATCCTATCCCTGGAGCTGTCAAAGGGTGACGTCATAAAGTTTGGCAACTCCTGGCCGAAAGAACCTCTCTCCTAGATGAACACAGCATACCAAAATCCATTTACCATGGGCTGGTGCCATATTCTTATTGAGAGATTTCTGTCATTTTAACTTTATTTTTCCAAGTACATTTTCCCACAGGGAATATTTTTTCTTATTAATTATATGCACTCTAAACCAAACAATATTTAAAAGAAAAAGTTGAAAATAGGGTATCTACAGTAAGTAAAAGCAATCATAAATATATATGAGTTGGGGTAGAATTTAAAAATTAGGGTAACAGTTGACTTTTCCAGTTCAGGGTAGCATTGGAGGTCTAACCTCATTAACAGCAGATGTTTTTGGAGGACTAGATTGTCATCAATCATTAACCCTCACTCTCTGGGAGGATCACATTCACTCAATATTGCTGCAAGTTGGTATATTTCTTCCATATGTGTCAGAATTAAAATTGGAAGCCTTGAACCAAGCCATTGAGCTAACTATGATTTCATTAAAACTCTTGAGAACTAGACTCAGGCAAAATTGTGACTGTAGCCATTTATCTCTGGTTATGTTATATCTTTATTTTGATTATGCATTTCTATCAACACCTTTAATGGTGCAGTACATACAAACTCCAAATTTAAGAAATCATCCCCCAGGGTTTGAATTCTGCCTCAGTGACTTACTGGTTCTGTGACCTTGGATACCTATTTGAGACTATTGAACCTGAGTTTTCTCTCCTATAAAGTAGTGATTATGATACTTTCCTACAAAGTGGGAAACTGTAGCAGTAAAGGAAATGACCTATGTTAAGTTCCTAACAGCATGGCAAGCACACTGTAAGCCCTCAGTAAATGAGAGCAGTGTCATTTGTTTCCCTAAAGGGCCTTATCGCTAGAGGTATCTGCCTTACATTGCCTGCTCTTAAAGATGTGAAAGTATTCAAAAAATTAAGAGAGCACAATATAATAGAGCTGTACAGTCACAATTTAAGACCACCACTTACTAGTTTTATCTCATTGGATGAAACTTTTGAACCTTATGCAGCCTAAACCCACGAATGTATGTTAATGTCTGACCAAAAGCTCAGTAAACATCAGCTTCTTTTTCCAATTGCTGTCATGGTACTATTTCAGGCACCCTTACTGTCCTTCAAATCTCAAGTATATGTTAACTATATCTAGCATGATTATTCTCACGGCATCCCCTGGGAGACAGTAGAACGCTGGAAGGCACATTTTTCTGCAGAGCCAAGGCAGAGCCCTGGCATCATTCTAAACATACCTCTCCAGGTAGCACATACTAATAAGAGTTTCAGAAAACTTGTAATGTCTATACCCTTCCAATAGAAAGATAAGCAAACTTAAATGACTTCAGTGTACAGGCAGTTAAAGTATATAATTATAACTAAACAGGGAGTAAGACGAAGAACGGTAACAGAGAGTTGGCTTCAAATAATGAGATGACAGGAAGCTGTTGGAACAATTCAAATTTGAGGGAGCCTGAGAATTAAAGTGATAACAGGGGCTCAACTTCAGAGGGCTTGTGTGGCCATTCAAGAATGGATGGTGTTGGCTGGGCGAGGTGGCTCACGCCTGTAATCCCAGCACTTTGGGAGACCGAGGTGGGCGGATCATCTGAGGTCAGGAGTTCGACACCAGCCTGGCCAAAAAGGGGAAACCCCATCTCTGCTAAAAACACAAAAATTAGCTGGGCGTGGTGGCACGCGCCTGTAATCCCAGCTACTCGAGAGACTGAGACAGGAGAATTGCTTGAGCCCGGGAGGTGGAGGTTGCGGTGAGCCGTGATCGTGCCACTGCACTCTAGCCTGGGTGACAGAGCAAGACTCCATCTCAAAAAAAAAAAAAAAAAAAAAAAAAAGAATGGATGGTATTGGCAATTTATCCAAACATTCAGAGAAGTTAACTTTTTTTTTTAATTCTTAAATATTGCAGGACTAATTAAAACAACGCAGAAACACAACTTTGCAACCCCAAAGAGCTAAAGTCTAGAAACCAGGGAGTCACGCAACTCTCTTGAACTCTATTTCTTACAGTTCCAGAAACTCAAAATAACGATTAAAATAAAAACAAAAAAACTTTGTTTAAGCATAAATCAAAGGCAGGTAAATTTAGACAATCTTCATTACCTTACAGAAATAAACAACAACAAAAGTAAAGCAAGAGGAGGGAGGATTGAAGGTTATCCACATTAGGATATTTTTCCCTGTAGTAATCTCGAATAAATAGAATTTGACATTTGTTACATCAAGTAACTGGAAGTCGGAGAAGAGGGGGGGGAACTCTGTCATCTCACCTGAGAGGTAAAGGTATTTAATCCTCCTTCCTGTGAGGAGTATTAAATCAGAAAATGTAGGGGTGAATAACTTAGCCCCTTGAAAGACATATCCTTTAAGATCAGCAAATTATATATATTTTTTTCCAACTACAACCCTGATTCACAATATAGGGACTTGTGGCTCATCTGTCAGTACTTAGCTCCATTTTCCCCTCTGTGGCCTCACTGCAGGAGTTTCACAAGATGGAAAATTCACTTAGGCTACCTGCTCTAGATAAAAGTCTAGAATGGTGAACTCAAATCCCAAGAGCCTCTGGTACACACTTCAGTTCGACAGAGAAGAATTTTAACTGCACTTGAAAGAAAATGACCCTGGAAAATAGGTTAGCAAGGCAGCAGGAAGTGTGTGCCTCGACATGTTTTGAATTTTGAATTCGAAGTATTCTTTACAGGCAGAAAATGCTGTTTTATGCCTCCAGCTAAAAGACAAAAATAAAACAGAATCCCACCACCCTCTTATCAAACTGTAAACCTCCCTCAAGAGACTTAATCTATAGAGTTGCACGCATGAATTATTTGTGTTTTAAAAAGATCATTTTGCACAAAATCAAAAGCTAACTCTTTTCAACAACTTAGGGACAGGTTTTGCTTCTCAAATGAAAATATCCAAGAAAAGGGGTCGAAAAACCTACCAATCCATATGCTATTAAAGTTTATAATTAATCTACTCATATTATTATTTCATTTTCTAGATGTTATAAAAATTTTAAAGCATCTTTACTTTTTCATAGACAATATGGTTGGCATGATAAAACATTGATTGAATTAACAAGATTATTTGTGGGGAAATTAAAAATCCTTCTTAAGTACTCCTACATTCCACATATACATACAATGTGTCCTTAGTATTTCTGTTTAAAATACTAATTTTGAAATATATTATTTATAGCAGATAGGCAGATGACAGATAGATAGATAGATAGATAGATAGATAGATAGATAGATAGATAGATGGATAGACATGTATAGAGGAAGGAAGGGAAGAAAAATGTATTGCTTATTAAAATGCTTCTGTTTACAGAAAGCTCAGCTAAGAAGTCTGTGCTGCTTTTATTATAGATTGTAAACAGTGTTGATTATAAACACTGTTTATAGCAAATTTATCTGTTCATTGAACTGAGAGCTAAAGCTGCTTTCATCAGGTAAGCACGAGTGAGGTGAGATAAGATTATGTGTGGGAGCTCCCATAGCATTAAACACAAGGCTGATGCATCTATCCTGGTTTCTTAAATTCTTCTTAAACTAGCTTTCAATTTACTTATTTTGTTTTAATGTCAAATTGACATTTGATGAGTCATTATAAATTTATTAAGAACCAAAGTCTCTTTTGTGTCAGGAAAAAGACTTTGATCGAAACAATGCTAAATGTTCTTTCATAAAGTGTCATTTCTTTATCAAATTGAAAGGTTGCAGATAAATTTTCTTTTGAGCACTTTTGCATTATATATCTAGATATGGACAGAAGCAAACTTTCTTTGTTAAATTAAATTCAATATGTCTTTAAATCTCACCACTTTGGGAGGCTGAGGCTGGAGGATTGCTTGAACCCAGAGTTTGAGATTGGGCCATGTTGTGAGACCTCATCCTTCCGGAAAAAAAAAAAAAAAAATGTAGCCCAGAGTGATGGTGCAAGCCTGTAGTCCCAGCTACTTGGGAGGCTGAGATCGGAGGATTGCTTGAGCCCGGAAGGTTGAGCATGCAGTGAATCCAAATCACGCCACCACACTCCAGCCTGGGTGACAGAAAGAGATCCTGTCTCTAAAAAAATGAAACAAAAAATGTTTTTAAGGACCCTCCAAGCTCTGGACAATATATATTTATTCCTATGATATTCTTCAGAGAAAGTAGCTTTCTAGTGACTAAAAGCAGTTACTGTCATAGGAAAGTAATTTTTGTAATCCCAGAAATAAAGGAATCTCAGTTGGTTTCTACCCATCACAATCTAAAAATTATAACAAATAAAGCATCTTATGTGAAAGTAATTATAAACTTCTTCCTCAACTAATCTCCTCTCATATAAACCACCTTAGCTACCTACACAAACACTATATGCAGGGCCTGGAACAAACAGGAGCTATACAATGTCAAAAAGTTCAAATAAACAGCAGTATATCCATGTATACATACAGGGATGTTTGTGTTGGGTAAGATCTGGCTTCCTACTTCCTCACCTATTTCCACCTCACACTTGCTCACTGTACTACCCATACATTAATCCTTCCCATTCAGGATTTGGAGAGCATTTTAGATGAATGAAAAAGACTTCATGAATACATTTTCTCTTAGGATGAGAAAGAGAATGAAAACTAAATCACGGTTCAAATTGGTTACAGATAGAATATACTTATTTCTATAATTGTCTAAACTCACCTAAAACTCATACTTCCAATTCTATCTCCCTTAACTAGTTCTAAAGAGAATTATGATCTACTTACTTGTATAAAATGCAGCACTCTTTAGATTTTAGAGATGCACAAAAATTCAGACATAGAGAATGTGCCTAATGTTCAAATAACAGATACAGACTGTTGTAACAACACAATCCAAGTAAAACATTTTTTAAAAAAGAAACTGGTCTGTTCATTCACAGCAAGAAGATGTTTCCAGCTGATGTGTTTGATTGAACTAGCTGATAAGTTTTATTACTCTCATGTAGGCAATGAAACAAATGCCTAATGGGGAAAATTGCATTGAGTCTAACTTGGAAGCAAAGTTGGCCTCTGGCTAGTGAATGTGTCCAACTGGGAAAACTAGTTTCAAGGCCTAAAATGTAAAGCAAGAAAGAAAGACAGAAGATGGATATTTCATTAAGATAGATGAACTCAAAAAGAGCGGTGATGCAGAGAAAGTTAATAAGGGAAGTAGAGAATAAGTGGTGTTGCAATTATTACCAGCATAAAGCAAATTGCTCAGGGTCCCATAAATCTTTTCAGGTTCAATCCCCCACGCTTAACCAGATGATCTACCTGGATCTGTGCACATGCATTTTACCCCACTCTCTTCATTTATTTCCTCTTGAACTAAAAGATTCTTTCCATTCAGTGTTAAGGTTTCTGGCTAAAATCATTCTACTACAAAAACACTTATTAAAGCACCCTTTGAATGGTTTTCAAAAATACAAACAAACAAACAAGAAAAACAAACAGTCTCCATTAGGACAAAGAAACATATTTCGAAATGCTTCAACTAATGTCCTACATAGCTTCACTTTTCCTGTAGTACTAATACTTTTAGACAAAGTGAAAATGAATATATATTATCTATAATAGAACATCAAGTAAGAATGCATTATCTCCTCGCTTTTATATGATTGTACTCATCCCAGTACCCATCTGGCTCTTTTATGGGACTTTTTTTTTTTTCCACAGACATAGGCATTCTCTTTTTTTAAGTCATGTGAGGATACTTTTATCAACCCTCACTTTAAAAATATATCCACTTTCATTTATCTAATGCAATAAAGGTAGTATGCCTGTGATCGTATTACAAAATAATTAAGAATATATGCTATAGGGACTTGCTGTTGGGTAAGAAAGACAGTACAATAGTTATATTGCCTTTGGTACTAAATGTGTGATCTCTCATAGTCATAATTTCTTCTTTTCAAACAATGGAAGCAATAAGCATTGCTACATTGGCTGTTATGAAAATTAAAGTATCTATTTATTGTGAATAAGGAACACTGGGTGCAGCCCATGGTAAGTATTCAATACAATACCTTAATTATTTCTATGACTACTTAGAAATAATAGAAGATTTCTAATGTTGATCTACCACTTTCAGGATTTGGATTCACTTTAGTAAAAATTAAATTGAAAATACCTATCACTTCTTGTTATTAAATAATTCACATTTTCTTTCTTTAAATAAAACCCCCTGCCACCTTTCATTCCTCCAAGCTTCCATATCTTCTCAGCCCTTTCAGAATTGATTTTCTTGAAAAAACTCTTTGTTCCTTCTCCATTTCTTTCACCCCAACTTTCTGTTCAATTGGCTGTATGCCAGCTTGGTTTTGCCACTTTGCTGAAATTTATCTCACAAGAGTCTCTTTACCAAATCAAGTTAATTTCTCAGCCTTCACTTTACCTGCATCTTGACAGCTTTTGACACTTTGACCCTCTTTCCTTTCTCTTTGATAACACTGTCTCTCCATTTCACTCCCCATCCCATTCCTCTGTCCATCTCTGAAAATACAACCTTACAATCTTACTTCTGTGCATAATCCTTGAATATTGGTGTTGATTCCCTTATGTTGGTGTCTCTCTCCATTGTCCTTTCATAATCTCTTGCAGGCAAGCATTCAAATACTATTCATTACCAGTTATCACTAATGGTCCTGAAATCTCTATTTTCAGACAGTAAAACATTAACACTGGACCTTTCAACTTGGATATATGCCAGTTGCTTCAATCTCAACATGTCCTAAATTGAGCCCACTGCATATAATAATTGTTCAATAAACATTTGAAGGCTGATGACTACACGATTTTTTTCAAAATGTCCAAAATTGAACCCATGATTTCTAACCTCCACTCCTAAAATCAATCTTCTGCATATGTTGTCCTTCTCAATAAGGGAAAGCAATACCTGCCCAATAGCCCAAGCCTGGCATGGAAAACATCTTTGAAACATCTATCACACTCTAACACAATATACAAACAGGAACTAAAAGCTATTGACTTTACTACTCAAGGTTGTCTTTTTTGCTCTACCTCACTTAGTGCAGATGATATTATGTCTTGAATTCTTACTGCTCTACTCTCCTACCTTACCTATCTGTATACCAAGAGAGATCTTGCTAAGATCACTAAGATGGGGAAAAAGATACTATGAAAGTTAAAGGTCAAACCAAAATACGTTAGAATTCCATTTTCACCCTGCAATTGTAGGATCTTTGGCAAATAACTTACTTCTTTATGTCTCACGTCTTTCAACTATAAAATGAGGGTCAATAATATATTGGAAAAAATAAATGAGATACTTAGCACACAATAACTGTTTATTCTAACATCCAAAAACTATTTCTTATTATTGTGATTTCTGCATTTGATTATGTCAACTGTTTACAATAATAATGTTGATGTGTTCCCACTGCAACTTAGAAAAATGTCTACATTTTCTTAACTTATAATTTACCTCTTTGTAACTTGAGCCTTGAGTACTGTGTTCCTTTTTGTCTGTGTATGTAGTAGCAGCCACATCTAATGTTTTAAACTCCTCTTAAGTGCCACTCTCATTCACCCCAGGTCTCTTCATATGCTGTTGTATTTTCCTGAATCACCTTTCCCTGTTTCTTTGTCATTTAAGTTCTACTGGATTTAGAAATTTTAGATCTCATCTTAAACATGTTAATGCTAGGTAATAACATTTGCTGTATGAGGATTTTGTGCCAAACACCGAGTAAAGATTTACAGAAATAATTTCATTTTTAAATTCCTCAAAACCACCTCATCCGGGAGAAAGACTTTCCTGAGCTCAAACAGAGTGACAAATCAATATGCTGGCTGTAAAACTCTTGATACTCTATACTTACCAAAAATAAAACAATGCAAAAGCTTGCTTAATTTTCCTTCCAGTTCTACTATAAAGTCCATGAGGACAAAAACATTAAATATAAACTTGTGTATTTATGCTTATATCCCCCAATTAAACACAGTTGCGGAACATAATAATTGCTCAAACAACATTTGAAGAGTGTGGCTACATAGTTGATTATATTACTATGCCCCAGGCACTGTGTTGAGTTGGCATTTTTTTAGCCACTCGGAGTTAGATAGTAAAATTTCTGGGTTACAGAGGTGGAAACTGAGGTTTAGAGAGGTCACCTAGTTGTTGTTCAATGCCCATAGTAGTTGTCAGAGCCAGTGCTCATTTTCAGACTTGTTAGACCCAACGTTCCATGTAGAAATTGTATTCTTTTTAATTTAAACATCTGCACAACTAATCCTTGTGATGGGATCATTCAGGCTTAAGTAGTTAAAGGTGCTTGTCACAGAGTCAGTGGCTGTGACTGATCTATAGCAATGTCTTCACAGGCCATCAGCCAGTTCATATTCTGTACACAATTGCTCAATGACTATGAAGTGCATTGTTAGAGTAACTAGCTTATAGGTCAAATCAAGACTACAGGGACTATATCCTAGCAAACCAGGTTAAGAAAAAACAGATTTCTAGTGTTAACCACTTTTTATTTAATTTATAATAATTGCTGGCATTAAATCTAGTTTTTATGCCTGTCATGCTCTATTAGAATCGAAGCTAGCAATAAGGGAAGCCTTCATAAGGTCATCATTTATGAAAATATTGTACAGATTATTTGTAAACAAGGATTGTTATTTTGGAGAGAAATTATTTAAAAAATCACTCAGGCTACCCATTTTTCTGTTCAGTTTCTTGGATGTGTTAGCATTACTTCTCTTGGGAATTTCATCTTTAAAACTATTTCAAAGTCAAGGTTAAGGGTGAGGGAAAAGAGAAGTAGAATCGAAAGGCAAATATTGATTGAAATATAGACACAAAACTATAGTTGACTAAGAAATCTATGATCTGTATTTCAGGCACCCAAGGTAACTCCAAACTAAAGTTTATGCACTTTTGCATATATTTGTAGTCATCTAGATTAGAACTTTTAAATCACCATATGACCAGTAGAAATTATCTCTTATAATTTTTTCTACAAAATTTGATTGCCTTGGAAGGTAGATGAAAGAACTAATGACTGTTTTATTTAAGTGTGATATACCGAGATGGTTTTCAACAATCTGTAATATTTCCTAGAAGATCAGTTTTATCTCCTTAGTTATGGATACTTTCTGCTTTATTGTATCTAATGGAAAATGAAAGAATGGAGTGGCTGCAGAGCTCGAAGCCTACAAGTTTTAACTCACAAGTGGAATCTGTAGGGTATGTCGCTAGCGCCAATTTTAAGGAATTTTTTTTTATAGTTACACCATTTTATAAGTGTTATGAATCAAAGCTTTTATTATCTCCAGATCTGCCAGTGAAGCTCACTGTTGGGCTCCTGTATGGCTCACTGAAAGACATGGTTCTGCTGTTATTATAGGATGCCTCCCACTCCAGGAGTCACTTGTATTAAATCAAACATCACATTATTTATGTCTTCAAGTTCCCTAATTCACTTCTTGTTATTGATTTTTGGATTTTGCTTTTGACCTATAAGACTCTGCATGGCCTATGTCCATTTAAAATGACTATTCAAAATTCCCTGGTTGGTCTTCATGAGCAGAGCCAACTTTGTGAGCTGCTCCTAAGTCTTGTGTCGTTGTGATTACCCCTTAGGCTTTTCTATCTATTGCTCCTTCTACCTTCAGAATTAATAGATTGGGAAGATTAGGTCAATTGGCATTTCTAAGGCAAGTCTGAATTAATTTTCTTTGGCTTGTCTTGTTGAATTTCACACTCCCTGAACATTTCTCACTGATAAGCAGATTATGATGCTGGCTCATGTTCAGGGATAGCAACTCCAAATGTATTTACAGAGTCGTATTGTTACCTTTTAGCACTATCAACTGCAATAAGCATTATCGTTTATAAAGTTAAAGCTCTTCATTTTAAATCTGTGTCAAGAGGCTAATATAACTGTGATTTTAATTACTAAAAATCAATTTCAAATTAATGTGAAATTTAACAGTGGGAGATATGTAGGAACCCAGAGACAATCAGCTTGGCCTTTACCTTAGGTGAGGTCCTCTATAAAAGACATTAACATAATGCTGGTTTTCTAGATCACTGATTTTCAAACTAGTGTCTATGAAAAGCTTAAGTCAAAAGAGGAGTTCCTGGGGATTTATTATTGAAATTTAAGTCATGGTAAATCAAACTTGCATATAGTGCAAATAATTTTTTTCAACTTTCTACTTAAAGCAGCTGCATAGGGAGAATAATCATAAGAAGCTATCGGTTTTAGTGTTTAGGAAATCATTGGTGTCATTAAGCAGAGCGATTTTATAAGCTGCATAGGAAATTCATTCCTCAGGAGGTTTAGGAGAGAGAGGAGAGAGGAATGGGTAGAAAAATCACATAGACCATTTTCAAAATATGTTTGTGAAATGACTATCAAGACAACTAGAAAGCATGGAAGGTTACATTATTTTCTAACTTGCTAAGATGGTATGGCATAATAATGCTTTGTAGGTACAGTGTAATGGAGGTGGCATAAAGTTCTGTGCACATATCCTAAATAGGGAGAGAATTACAGTGGATGCCAGCTCTATAAGTGGATATGAAATCAAAGCAAAGTGAGTGAATCTTGGAAAGAAGGAGGCACAATGTAATAGAGCTGTTTATTTAAAAATTACCAAAGGGACACAAAAGTGACTAAAAATTAGGCCATAAAAAAACCCCACTACAAAATAAGTTGTTTCTACAATCATTCTTCTCAAGATACAAGCATTACCTATCTTCCAATGGTTTATTCTCTGTCTTCTAACACCCTCGTGCCTCCTCAGCAGCATTTAAATAGCAAATCACCTTCTTTTCATCAACATTTTCTTCACTTAATTTCTAGGACACTACAGTCCCCCCAGTTTGGCCTTTGCCTAATTGACCAGTCCTTTGTGTACTTTGGTAGTTCCTCTCCTCTTGCCTGTGAATGTGGGTATGGCTCAAGGCTCTGCCCCTGGATCTCTTCTTTCACTTGCTACCAACATCAGTTTCATGTTTCAGGGCATTTAAACAACACAGTGATGGCTCTCAAACATGTATGTCCTGATACAAACTCTTTCTCAGGACTCATAAATTAAACTACCTTCACAAGATTTCTATTTAGGTGTCTAGTAGGCATTTTAATCATTCTACCTAAAACACGACCGTCAGTTTTTCACCTGAATATATTCCAGACCTAAATTTCCCTATTTCCCCTGTCATTAAAGTGAAAAAACATGGAGTTGAGAGGTTAGACACAAATCTTCTCTTTCCTTCATACCTCAACATCTAATCTGTGAACAGGCCATATGGGCTGTAATACGTATGCAGTACATATCCAAAATCTCACCATTCTTTACCACCTTTTAGCTATATCTTAGTCCAAACTATCATTATATGTACTGTTGTTTCACTCTTTCCTCACGAAAATCAGTTCCACACATAGTAATCAAAATGTTCTCTAAAAATTAAAAAAAAAAAAAAAAGGAAATCATAGGTCAGATTAAGTCACTTTTCTGAAAACTGTAAGTCACTTTTCTTCCCACTCAGGATGCAATATAAATCTGTACTGATTAAATCAACTGATCTCTGTTGAAAAATTTACACTGACAGTAAATTGTTACCACCTAGACTAAGAAGCCCGGCTGAAGGAAGTAGAATAGTGTTTACTAATTCTTCCTGGAAAAATTATGAGATGGATAAAATTTATTCTGGGGTACCCTCTTCCTTTACGTGCCACTCTGCCTGTCCTCAAGTGTTCTCATTATGCCACAAACTCCTCAATACTATTCCTAATTTCCATGGAATGTTGGAAGGATCAATGTAGGAAGGATCTAAATTCTAAAATTACTATCTTTTCAATCTCCTGAAAAAGGAAAATGAACAAGAATGGCCCTATTTTCTCAGTGCAGTTTTCTTAGCTAGGTGTTGGGAGGAATAAATTATAATTAATTAATCTATAGATTGTAAGGATTTCTATGACTGTTACTATTACTATAACCATTATCAATGATAATAAGATAATCATAATAATTGCTATCATTTTATGCCTGGCACTTTAAGTACTTTTGAACTTCACCACCAAACACTGCAAAAACTAAGGAGCAGAGAGCCTAAAGTTTTGCCCCAAACTAGAAAGTAAGCAACTGTCAGGAATCAAATCTATTTCTACCACGTCCAACCCTGGACTCCTAACTATTAAGGAAAAAAAAAACAAAACAAAACAAAAAAACACAAAATTAAGCATGTGAAGTGGAATTTGGGGTAGTGTAGGTAAATATATTTTTGAAAAAGTCTGCTATGAACTGGCTCTCTTTCAAGTTCCTGCATTTACAGTCTGCTTCCTGTCTTTTCTTTTGAATCTATAACTTCAAACTATGACTCCAAATTTATCTGTAACTACAAATATCTCAGCTGCTATTTTTATTATGTTTCTCTTGGGTCTTTGAGATATGGTTAAGGCAGAGTACCTCAGAAAAATGTGAATAAAGACAGTCAGTTTAATTACAACACTTTTGTATATTAGACACTTTTTTTTAAGTCAAAACCAAAAAACCAAGTAAGATATGATGAATGATGTTTAAGGTGAAGGACCAATGGTGTTTAAGCAATGCTGACATTTTTTACTTTTATAATGAAAGATCACTGTTATGTTTTAAAATAGTTATTTATGAAAATTTGGAAAAATAACACTGTGTCAATGATTAGAAAATAAGATTTAACCTATTTATGCCTGAGGTTGCAATGTTTTGAATTTTTGCATGAAATTCACATATGTTACCTAGAAAAATTCAAGGAACAAGAATTTGAAAAGAAAAATATTTTTATTATGTTCCATTGGTGAGTTAAGTGGCATTCCAATAATGGAACACTAAGCATATTAAGATGCAGATTTGCAGTAGCTTTTCAGACATATTTGCAAATCATTCTATGATGCATTCATTGATTCTTCTCTTACGCATATGTTTATGAGAAAACTAGTATCCTGAATGTTGCATTTGCGTCTTTTAAAACATCTAGTGTTTGTGGTATAAATTTTCTGTTTCATGCCCAAAAAATAAAGAGAATAGTGTCTCTTTCCTTAGTCTTTACTTCACAACCACCTGATTAGTAAAAGTTTAGGTTATAACTTCCTTCAGATGCTTGGTGTCTGAACCATTCCATCAAATGACACAGAGAACAAAACTGGAAATTAAGGCATACAGCTTCTTTAACAACAAAATTTGTGAAGGTGAAGGTTATAATAAAATAAAAGGAGTTCAGTTCCTTTTCATACCACAAATTCTGTGCTAATTCTGAACCATGTTTGCCTTTTGTCCATGTGCTAGTCTTACTAGATCCACATTCAGATCTCTGTGAATTTATGGAGGTCCAGGTTAAAAACTAAGGATAGGGTCCAGGCATTGGTGACTCATGATTGTAATCACAGAACTTTGGGAGGCTAAGGTGGGCAGTCTCCTTGAGCTCAGAAATTCAAGACCAGTCAGGGCAATGTGGTGAAATTCCATCTTTATAAACAATAACAAAAATTAGTGGGGCTTAGAGGCACACATCTGTGGTCCTGGCTACTTGGGGGGTTGAAGCAGGAGGATTGCTTGAACTCAGGAGGCTGGGGCTGCAGTGAGCTGAGATCGCACCACTGCACTCCAGCCTGGGTGAAAAAGTGAGACCCCGTCTAAAACAAACCAACAAATAAAACCCTAAGGGCAGGGTGAGGGGTATTGATATATTGGATTTTAGCAAATAATACCAAAAATTCTATAAATAGTGCAATTTTTCACTATTTTCTATTTGCGAGGAGTGACCTTTTCTGACCTGTCAAAAGGTTATTCATCCTTCAAACCTCATCTTAATACATCCCTTTTTGGTCCTTTCTGTTGACTGCAATAGCTCCTTTCACAGAATGTCCATACTACATAGGCAAGACTTGTCACATACTACCTTCGATGGCAATTGCTTGCCCACCATTCATGTAACTCCTATACCTAGCAATGCCCTGGAGAGCAGTGAGTGAATGTTACACTAATATTTGATCTACTAGAGAGCCTGGCAATTAAAATAAATATATTGTGTGTAGTCCATTAGAAAAGAAGGAAAGAAAACATCATCACCATCAAGGATATTATGTTTTTTTACATTCTCATGTTACACTTTCTTTAACAATATTTCTGCAATGTAGATTTTTACTCTCATTGCTTAGTTTTAGGTATTCTTTCATTTTATTTGTTTAGTGAAGAGTAGTGAAAAAATCATCAACAACTGTATATGAGGAATATAAAATAGCAACTTCAAAATTATGCTATTTTTCTTTGCACAGAATTTAATAAAATACATTAATATTGTACTATGCTGTAACAAGTAGCTACATGTAAGAAATTTTAAAATATAGGGCTATAAGTTACTTTGAGTAATATACATAATAGATTTCCTAAGAAGAATTTGATGACATTTTGAAAATCTCTATTTAATACTATATTTTACATTCAAAATCCAATGCTTCTCTACTGTTGGGTTAAAAAATGTATGATCCAAAAATAAGTTAATTGGTTAAGTTAAAAAGAAATGTTTACTCAATACATTATTTTTGTCTTTAATGATACATCTTTTGATGCACAAGTTTAAATGGAATTCCTTTCCAAATTATTTTCTGGAATTAAAAATAGTTAAATGTATGGAAGATACCTGTGTTTTTGTTTTTGTTTTTGTTTTGAGATGGAGTTCCACTCTTGTTGCTCAGGCTGGAGTGTAATAGCACAATCTCAGCTCATGGTAACGTACACCTCCTGGGTTCAAGTGATTCCCCTGCCTCAGCCTCCCGAGTAGCTGGGATTACAAGCATGCGCCACAACGCCCAGCTAATTTTGTATTTTTAGTAGAGACGGGGTTTCTCCATGTTGGTCAGGCTGGTCTCAAACTCCCGACCTCAGGTGATCCGCCAGCCTCGGCCTCCCAAAGTCCTGGGATTACAGGCATGAACCACCATGCCTGGCCCTGCAAGTATCTTTAATAAGCATTTAAGATCCTTTAAAAGTGAAAACTTGTTCTGGTGTAAAATATTTACATATATAAATACAAAGAGGTTACCAATAAATATGAAACAATCAGCTGTTGGGAAGAATTACATATCCCATTCTCTTTTGAATCATAAGAGTATATACTTTTATTAAAGATACAATCTTAAAGGATAAGGATAATCTGAAAATAATTTGTATTGATTCACCCTTGAATATGTTGAGTGATTCTAAAGTTGAAAACTCGTGAGTTGATTGTTTTATATACTAGAAAAGCACAATTTCATTTCAGGAACCAAAAATGTATGTAGGGGGATGAGGAAATGTCTACAGCAATATAATCCATACTATAATAAAGAACTACTTCTTAAACTTTAAAGTACATCATAATCATCTGGAAATCTTGTTAAAATGCAGATTCTGATTCAGTAGGTGTGGGGATTTTGCATTTCTAACAAGCACCCAGGTAATGCAAATGCTTCTGGTTCATGAGTAGACTGCATTTTGAGTAGCAAGTCCTTAAATAGAATTAGTTAATGTTTAATGATCTACCGCAAGAGGAAAGGACTAGGATGATTAAAGTAAGGAGGAAAGGGAAAATTATTTTCCACTGGTAAAAAATCAGCTGCATAATAATATTACATATCCCATTATTACATATCCCATTCTCTTTTGCATCTAATGAATTAATGTGTAATTCATTATATATACTAATGTTTATTTTTTAACATATTGTTCTGCTATACCCTCAAAATAAATATACACATTAACTGACCATTAAGTTTCAGACATGGAAAATTCATGGGCTTTATAAGGCTCAGCTGTTAACATCTACACAAAAGACAGTATTATAAAGCAAAAACAGAAATATCAAGGCCATTTTCAATGAGTCTTTAAAGAGAGGGAGCTATCATTAACTTTAACAGCAACTTACAAGTATTTTGTTGGTTTATTTCTTTCCATTTATGTGGACCCAAACAATTTCACATTTTTCCTCTAAACTTTTCAATAAAAATGCAGCAAGTCTTTCTCTGTACTGTGTTTTATATCTAACCTATCCCCCACAGGCATCAAAGCTGAACATGATGGTCATGCTGTTCCACAACGCCCTGAAACACAAACAAAAGAACAAACACACCCAACGACTTAAAACTTGGAGCCAAGGGAGCTCTCCAGGTTGCAGGATGCCTCTCTGATCCTCCTAGTAAATATAAAAGCCTCTTTCTTCAGTAACTGAAAACAATCATAACTGTCTTTCCCCAAGTCTTGTTGAACCTCTAGGGATAGAGGAAAGGCAGAGTATAGAAATGTGCACCAAAGTGTCCGCGAATGGATTTGATTTATATAGTATGGCTTGTTATAACCTGAGAGGATTAGATAGTGGGTTTCCTTAGAGACAGTTTCTATTTCCGGTAGAAGACTTTCCAACATCTTTAACAGCTGTAAAACGCTATTTTTCTAAAATACAACTGATCAACTAATGCTCTTATTAAACTGCATCCTACATTTTATACAACTCTATACCTAAATATGCATAATCACAAACATTAACACAGTTCTATGATTATTGATTGTAATAAAATTTAGAAATCATATTTATTTATATTTTTAATATAGATGAGAAAATGCAACTATATTCACAATATAGAGATTTTAAAGCCCGTGTTCTCCAGAGGACAAAGTGAAATTTTTTAATGTTTAATTTTTAATTATTATGGATACATAACAGTTGTACACATGTATGAGGTACATGTGATATTTTGATACAAGTGTACAATGTATAATGGTCCAATGGGATAATTGAGATATCCGTCACCTCTAGCATTTACAATTTTTTTGTGATAGGAATATTCCAATTTTACTCTTTTAGTTATTTTGAAATAAACGATAAATTATTGTTAACTATAGTCACCCTGTACTGTAATTATTGTGACTATAGTTGCTACTGAACACTAGATCTCACTCCTCCTAATGAATTTTAAAAGTATAATAGAATTGTAAAAATTTCATGAGAAATATACAGCAATAAAACCAACAAGACAATTTATATGTTACAGTTGACTAATAGAGCTTTAAGGAGAAATTGGAAAAACCTGTG
Organism: Macaca mulatta; assembly: GCF_049350105.2. Lineage (NCBI taxonomy): Eukaryota > Metazoa > Chordata > Mammalia > Primates > Cercopithecidae > Macaca > Macaca mulatta. The sequence continues at coordinate 61,606,472 of NC_133422.1, forward strand.
TCATATGATTATCATGCTAATTTCTGTGTATCTATGTAAGACTTCTGAGTTTACTGAAATGGCAAGTCGCTTACCTTGCTATATCAGCAGTTCTATACAATTATTATTATAAAAGATATTTTATGTCAAATGCAACCCTGTCACTTTCTATCATCTAAACTTTCTAATATTTATTGAATCTAAAAATGTGAAGCAAATTAAAGATTTTTTAAAAAACATATTTTGGGACTTTTATCTTGACAGTGCTGTTATTTATTAAATCATAGAAAATAACCTTAAAGGTATTTTTAATTGGCATGTGAGGTATAATTCCTCATGTAATCTTGTATATTAACACTAATTCTATTTTACTAATATAAATTTTCTGTTAATTTCAGTAAGTTATTTATCTATAAAACATGTACGTTTTCTTTTAATGAAATCACATTTGAAAAGAGAAAAAAATTATCCTAGTGATTTGCCCTGGAAAACTTTTACTTTACTGGTGAATAAAATCCTGAGAAATAGGCTTTATGCTTTCACTCTTATAATATCTATAACTGCATGTGAATAATTCTATTTTTAAAAAACAAAACTGAAAGGTCCTTTTTATACCAGCAGCTGTAATATAACTTTAATTTTTTAAAAAATTTCTATAGGTTTTAGGGGAACAGGTGGTATTTGGTTACATGAGTAATTTCTTTAGTGGTGATTTGTGAGATTTTGGTGCACCTATTGCCCAAGCAGTATACACCAAACCTGATTTGTAGTCTTTTAACCCTCACCCACTTCCCAACATCCTTTTCCCCTGAGTCCCCAAAGTTAATTCTTATGTCTTTGCATCCTCATAGCTTAGCTCCCACTTATGACTGAGAACAGACGATGTTTGGTTTTCCATTCCCAAGTTACTTCACTTAGAATAATAGTCTCCAATCCTATCCAGGTTGCTGAGAATGCCATTAATTCCTTCATACACACACACACACACACATATATACACACACATATATACATATATACTTACATGTGTATGTGCACATATAAACACATATATATATCTCACAATTTCTTTGTTCACTCATTGATTGATGGACATTTGGAGAAAAATCTTAATTTGAAAAGCATACCGTAACTTTTAAGATTTCTTATTTTTTTACTCATTCGTTAAGTTTTACTTGTTGTGCACCAATTATATGATAGTCACTCTAGTACTGCCCATTAAACCCAGATGCACGTAACTAGCAAGCACTGAAAAGTGGCTAGTGTGACTGAAGAAATATTTTTCTTATACCATTTATTTTTACTTTTAAATTTAAATTGTCACATGTGGTTAGTGTCTACCTCTTTGGATAGCATAGTAAATATAGGCAACAAGGATATGGATTAACTGCGAGTAAAGAAACCTGACTGATAAAATTTCTTTCTAATTAGTTATAAAAATATATACAATTAAAAAGTAAATGTACAATATAAAGTCAGGCAGTGATAAGTGCCATGATGAGAAAAGAGATTGAAAAATGTAAATGAAAAAGGATAGAAACAATGAATGAGAAAGTACTGAAAGGAGCCCTAAGTGAATGAAGGAGAAAGCCATTTTGACAATCTGCAAAAGATCATTCCAGATAGAAAACTTAGCAAGAGAATAAGAAGTTACTTAGGCTAATGCTTCAAGGAAAAAGTGCTTTGTCTTCAAGAAAAAAATATGATGTTTTAATTTACTGATATAAATACAAGTAGTGAATGCAGTTTTTAAACAAAATAAAACAAATTATTGAGATAGAGTTATTAAAAATAATACAACTTTAGATAGCTACCAAAGGCACATCAAATATGTATGACCTTCTTGACATTAAAATTGATCAATTGAAATCTTACTTGCCAGTCTCATTTTGTAAGGCTTATAATATTAAAAAAAGTTTTGTGAAGGTCCTCATAGAATGTTAACTATGCAAAGAATCTTAGAAATTCTACTCTAAATTCCTTATCGTACAGACAAAGACACTAAGGCTTAAAGATACTACCTGATTCCTGTCACTAGCCCTTTGATACCCAGTTCATCTTACTATACTATGGTGCTATGCTTCATATCTCTAATGGCATCAAAACATTAGACACGCAGAAAACAGGACAGGCAAAGACGCTAATTGTGAACAGAATATCAATGTTTGTTAAGTAAATAAATGTATGAATCACTGTAGGGCTAATTTTTACTTTTCCAAAATCAGAGTCTGCAAGACTTCTTCATGGTAATTTCACCTAGACTTTGATATCTTAAATTAAGAGGAAATGTTTTATTTCGTTTTGTTTATAATTGATTCAAAATAGAGAGGAAGCTGAGCAATTAATGGATCATTTTTGTGAAAGATAAACTAGCAAATTGCAGAATGTACTTTCTAAAACAGAATTTTGGATTTCTACTTTGAAAATGTTGGGTGGTCAGAATCCAGTAAAAAGCTGTTAATGTAAATTGGTAATTAAATTGTAGAATAGAGAAGTGTCCAAATACACTAATAATATAGGTTTGTCAACAAGGATTTCAAAAATATGAATAATTTTACTATTTATAACTCAAGCTTTTCTGTAATTTTTGAATAATATATTTTTAAAACATAGCAAAACTTTTCTTATCTCCCAGAAAGAATACGCTTTGCCTGTTTATGTTCTACGTGCTTTAAGTTCTTGATCGTTTCCAATAATATCTAAAAATGTCAGATTAAAGCACACTTTTCATTTGACCTTCTTATGGATAAGTACACAGTGGGAAAATAGTCAAATTGTTAATTTCTATTTTTCGTCTTACTGAAAAACACTAACAAATGATTGTACAAGAAGTTCTCAAGGTCTTGACCTGCATTCTACTCATAGGTGATCTACTAAGACTGTAATTCTCAAAGCAATGAAACATGGTTTTACTGCTTGAATATCCACTCATATTTTGATGAATGTCTTGAAGATACCCCTCTTCTTTTAAAAAAGAAAACAATTCACTCTCTGAGCTTTTAAGTTTTACTATAGGCTAAATTCTCATTCCACAAGTTATAAAAATATATTCTTACTACATAATTTTATAACTACTTTATCTGTTTAGTACATTTCTCTGTTTCAACATAAATTCTTGGGAGAATGTACATTCCTTGAAAATATAAATTCCTGGAAAATAGGGAAGATATCTTGTTCATTTTGTTGACCCTAGGTACTAACATATTATTGGCTCTCAATAAATACTTGATAAAAATTTGAATAAATTTGAAAAATTTATCTCTAGAAATCACTATTTTGTTCACATCCCTCTCCTGCTATCTTGAATTGCTTCCTAATGAGTGTAATTATTTTAACTCCTTTAAAGGAAACTATTATATAATCTCGTATAAAGTTAAGAACACATTCCCACATTTCAGTTTGAAAACATTGGAAACAACTAAAACATCAAGAAAGTTATTGTGCTCACTGTAATTTAACACTAGCCTGCCACTTCAGGTGTTTCTCTAACCACTTTCCTGCACAAATCTCTGCCCTGGTCAAGCCATTAGCACCCCCACCTGGACTTGCCTTATAGTCTTCTGAATGTCGTTCTCTCTTCTCTACCTGCCCTGTCTCAGGCCCCTCCCAAGAGCATTCTCCATCTCTCTTTTTCTGTTAAAACTCTGCTAATCCTCTTTCAAGAAACTATATGAAAGAAAGAAACTGAACTAACTCAGAGGTGAAGGGTCCTTGCTGGAACTGAACCACTTGCTTTTAATATGATCCTAAACAAGTCACTTTAGTACTCTGATTTGTTATTTGTAAAAATTGGAGTAAATCACCACATTAAAATTAGCTTGTGTAGCAATTCCACAATGATATCTATTTCAGAAAAAAAAAAATATGTTCTACATGGTAGAGACAAGGGTAATTTATCAATTAATAATAAATTTTAAATATTGAGACAAATCAGCCTATAATTAAAAGAATTGCTGGAAGACATAAAAAGAGATGAACACAGTTCCTAGTGTTTATTAAAAATATAATACATATTGGGGATGGGGAAAAACAAAAGACTACAATATATATTCTTCCACTATGCAATTTTGTCAATGTTAAGATGTGAAAAAAAATCTGATTTTGCAAACCTACTATTTTTTTGAGAATAATTAAGTGAAAAAGTGTTACAATAATATGAAATAACTAAAAATAAATATTAGTTATTGACTTAAACTTATTTGAGACACTTCTTCAAAGGTTTAATCTCTCCTGTAAAGGTTTCTCTGACCATCCCAGTCAGAAATAATAGCTTCCATTTCTATAGCACTTTTTGGCTGCATATATATTGCCTTATATTATACATATAAAACCCATAGGTTTATGAGTGATTTTATAAAATCCTTTTAAGATAGTTGGATTTCAAATAACGAGAACATACTAATTCTGACTGAACAAAAGTGAATTCAAAATTAGAGGGGTAATTCACAATTAGAGGGGTGGTGCTAGAAATGTATTAGAAAGGATCTGGGTTATCTCATAAAATAGAAGGAAGGCTGAATAAGCACTGGCGGCTAAACTCAGAAAGGTGGAAATCTTAGTGAATGGAGTCTATTCCTGAAGAGATGTGGATAAAATAACACAGATAACCTGTAAGAGGGATAGTCCTTTCCTTACATTTACGTCCAAAGCTGCACCTTTGAAACCACTCAATGTAAATACTTGGTCCCTTGAACCTTTGCCAGAAGCACATGTAAATTCTGTTTTTATAATTGCAGTTCAGGTAAGATACTATTATCTTTCAACGAGTAGCAGAAAGGGAAAACCGTTTAACAGGAACTGTCCCTCTGACCAATTCTGTTGGCAAGCACTTTAGTCCTGTTGTTCTTTTTTTGTCCATCAACACCTAATTGCTTTTGTAAATTCTAAAAAGATAAGTTGGAAATATGTATACAAAACCCCAATTATAGCAAAAAGTTAAAATTAATACTATGCTCAAATGTACCAGACAAAAATCACATTGGTCCGGAACCCATGAAATATCCAAGGACATGCTAGGTCTTGACCGTACCCAGGACAAATCTCCTCAGCCTAGTGAAATAAAGATGTCTGCCAAATTAAGTAAATCCCACACCAAAGATGGTAGTGTCATAAGATCTTCTCTTTCCTTGAAGGTTTAGCTCTTTACTGCATATGAAGATTTGTGCTTCGTGCTACTGGAGATTAACACACACAAACACAACATAGGAGAAAAAATCAATCTCTGGCACTCTTCCCTTTTAACACAATATTTTTTGCAGTCCTTTATCTATTTTTTTCTCTAATCAGGTTTCATTATATTTAACACAATAAAAATAAATTCAGGAATGTAAGCACAATATCTCAAATCTTGCTGGAAATGAAGGAAAGAACAGGAGTCTCAACTAGAGTACCTATCTGTTAAACTCTAAAACATGAGTTTTTCTGAAATAAATGGTGTATAAATAAATAATGCCTTGTGCAGAGCCTATGTTACTATAGATGTATATCTTGGATATATATTCTTAATTACTTCCTTCTAAGGGAAGAGGGGATCTTTACTTACAAGTAATATTTAAAGAGAATCTTATAGTTATGAGTCTATGAAAGCTTCAAGTAAAGGTTCTTTTAATTTTTCTATTTGAAAGTCTCCTGAAATCCCCATGGAAACGACCTTTTACTAATTCTGTCCATATTTCTTGGAAGTGAAACCAGTTTTAAATATTCCTGTTAAGTCAGATTTTATTATACAAACGAGTCTAACATTTAACTTTAGTGTCACTAATATTTAAGTTACACAAACATACATAGAAACAAGAAACAATGTAACTTTCAAATTGTATACCTATAGGTTATTTACATTTTTTCTATTACATAAATCAAGAGGAATTTTTTAAAAGTTGATTGGACAGAAGACTGTCAAAGCAAAAATAGTTTTCAAAGTTAAATCGAGAAGAAAACTTTGTTTGGGGAGTCTTATCAATCTTACTTACCAAACACTTAATGATGCCAATTTTGTGCCAGATACTTTTCTAAGTGCTTTCAAATATTGACTTGTTGATTACTGCACTCATATAAGCACTACAGAAATCATAAAACATTCAATATTTCTCTGTTTTACTAATGTTGAGTCACTCATAAAATCATTGTCTCCAAATAAAAACATAGGGGACAAAAATTCAATCATGACTATGAAAAACTAAAATAAGCTTTTTAAGTTTCATTTTATCTTTATTATTTTTTTGTATTTGATTTTCCAGAGATATAATGACTCTTCAATAAACTACTTTGTTATTGACCATTTCTGGCCATCTTCTCAAATTACTTGTTTAATATTTGTTTGGAGAATAAAACTAGCTTGATATTGGCTCAAAATTTATAATTGCATAATTTAATTTGCTACTATAAACTGAGGAATGGCAGCTTAAGTTTAAAAGCAAATAAAATTCGGATCATGTGCTATATTTTGCAATGTAAATACCTTTGCTTACTATTTCCAATAATATTCATATTTATTATTGTATTAGATTTAGCATCATTTAAATTTTGCAGTTTGGAGTTTCTGATGCCTTGTATAGAATTGCCAGGAAATGGTGAGCATTTATTTCTGCTCATTTAATTTACTCTGGGAGAACTGAAAAGTTTTGCAACTTTTGACATAAGGGGCACAGTTGGAACTACTCAGCAGTTAGCGTAGATGCTGAAATATAGGAACAAAACAAAATAAAACAAAAATGTTTCCAACAAATAACAAACAGACATCATCATTAATATAAATATGAGACTGTTGTACGAAAAAAGTCATTTGTAATTACAACGGATGTGTTTTGTGTCAAGGAAGAATTACTGGCTTGATTGAGAATGGGAACCTGGATCAGTTGTGAAAACTGAGAAATTTCCATAACAGGATGTTATCCCTCCAAACCACCGACAAAACAATGCCTATGAAAATACCAGTCAATACAGTCTCCTGGGACAATTAATACTGTCTTGACTATTGTTTGTTTTCATACGTTTTGAGATCTTTAAAAGTAGCTACTTAATCTCTTTCTTAACAGGTACCAAAGGATGGAAATACCAGTTTGAAAGCAATAAAAATAATTTGTTACTCTTAAGACAAGTTATTTAACTTTACCAGAACTTTTTGAGCAAATTAAAGATTTGTGCCAACTAGAATGCTTTGGGGAGAAATTATTCATATTTCTGGGGATATAAGGATTAATTATTATATTTTTATAATATTGATAATTATAATGACATTTAAAGGTATATTCCCTTAAAAGTAATAACAAAAATGATTACTAAAAAGCAAGATACAAGATATTACATACAGCATGACTCCATATATATGAAATATCCAAAAAGGTCAATTTTATGGAGATATCTGACTCCATGTATATGGGAACAGATATTAATAAATGGGTACAAGGGATCTCACTGGAGAGATAAAAATGTTTAAAAACTGGTTTATAGGAATGGTTGCTCGACTCGATAAATTTACTAAACATTATAGAATTTTAAACTTTAAATGAGTGACTTATATAATATGTAAAATGTACCTTAAGTTGTAGAAAATAAAGAGATCACTAACTTTCAAAGGAGAGGTGACATTGAAGTGGTCACTTAATCGGTGATAGTTTGTTGTGAAGTGTAAACAAACTCTTTGGATACATCACTTAATATCTCTGAAACTCAAGTTTCTTCATCAAGGAATTGAGGATAAAAATAACATTTACCTAATAGAGCTGTTTTGAAGGATAAAAATAATCCACAAAAAAGAATATGTGGAATGTATTTGGTGCAAAACCAGTACTAGGTATAGTAGCTCTAATAGAGATATAAATTAGCCGAAAACTAACGAGGAATTGTAATTGAGAGGAAAAAAGAAACGCATCCTAAAGAAACGGACTGATAGAGAATGCTACTTGGAATATGAACATAAATGTGTATTGATTATAAATTCCATCCAGGATGTTTTACTCCTGAGTCATGACAGAAACTTCTCCCAGCTCACAATTCTGACAGAAAATACACGGCAAAACAAAACAACAAAAACATACTAATTCATCAAGTTCAAAATGTCTTTGATCATGAGTTAGAGAAAACTACTTACAGTGTAAATGTATGGAGAAAAGCATCTCTGCATAAATGACAAATACTATTAAATATTATAGATAAATAACAAAGTTTTGTACATGTTCCAAAAATGAATACTGGGCAAGTGCATTTTAATGTACGATTATGTAAATGTTTCATTCATTGTCTTTTAAATGAATATTTTTGTCTCTTTTTCAAATCAGTCCTGATTCTTGGGATGAGTGTTAGATTACCAAAAAACCCAAAATCCTACCTAAGCCAAATAGGAGCTCTTGTGACCTTGAAAAGTGCTTAAATACCAAGCTTTAATTTTCACAGAAATGGGGATAGAAATAAAATGTGCACATTTTCAAACACTATTTCATGTGAAATTATGAAATATGGCTATAGGCAAAAAAGAAATGTACTGTTTTTACTAGTTTATTTGTAAGAAGAAAGAGAATGTTAGGCAAAGTCTAGGTTGGAAACGAGAAGTTGAACAGGAAAAAATACCTTTATCTTGTCCCTCCATAGGGATTATCTGTGCAATTTATAGTAGTGAAAGGACAATGGACAAAATATATTTTAAAAAATCAAATTTAACAAATAATGTGGACTGCATACATCAAAAGGGGCTTAAATTTAAAACTGCCACATTCTGTTTGGCTAGCTCTATCTGGCTGCATATTTGCATGTCTGGTAATAGCCTCCATTATATATTCAATAAAAAGCATTTCATTAATGTGATCAATGTGTTCATTCCTATGGCAAAATGTATGTCTTTATCTCATTTTTATATTGTACAAGATAAAGAAGCTAAGCTGTTTCAAGGTTTTAGCCATTATTACACAAGGAACTGATTCCAAAGAAAGTTCATTTAAAAAAAAAATAGCTAGTGCTGGTAAAAGAATATTAAATTCTTTTCATTTGAAATACTCCAAGCTATTTTCAAAGCATATTTATTAAGAGTTGCATTGAGAGTCCAATAACGTTTTATTTGGTTGTTACTCAGGGCCACAGGCTCCAGGAAGATTTTATAGATGGGCTCCATGAAGTCTGTGGGAACTTTGATTGGCAATTTTAAAAATTATATATATGCAGGTATAGGAATTTTTCTGGAGCAGGCCTATAGCTTTTAACTGATACTCAAAGGAGTCCAAAACATAAAGCCTTATAGAACTGACAATCTTTAAATGAAATATTTAAAGCAGCAAATAAATTTCTGTTATATCAATAACCATTTATATGCTTAAGGCTATTGTATATTTCCAAAATGATTAAAATAAGTAATTGCCAAGAGGCACAATATTACATGCATGTATTTAACACATATATTTTTAAAATCCTCTTAAATGTATCAATATTGATGATTTATAAATGAATTAATATTAAAACTCTTACAATTCTATATAAGACATGAACTAATAATGCAAAGAAAGTAACACATGGTTGTCAACAAAACAACATAGATTTTCCAGTATTTATTATTTTTGATATTTTAAAAATAAAACATAATTTTATTAAATATATATTTACACTAAAAATAGCAAACTGAATATAGTTGTTCAATGATTTTTATGAACTATAGGGATAATACATTTATTTAAAATATCATGTACAGATTTTTTTAGACAAAAAGCACAAATATGAGGTGCTATTTTTTCCATTATAGGGAACACACTTTGTTCTATCTTGCAAATATGTCAAGGGGAAAAATAAATGAAATAAAATGCTAAAATTGACCTTAGTATGCATCTTAAACTATAACAAGGACTATCTACAATTTTATTTGGAAATAAAAGTGTAAATTATTATTGCTGATACATATTTTAAGAAGAAACAAATCCTAAGGGGTCTCCTCTCATTTATTCAAAAAGTATTTATTAAGCACCTACTGTGTACCAGAAATTCTGCCAGGTTTTTTTTTAATTTGTGGCATTTTATTAAATCCCACTTGGCATACACGACTTCTAATTTTATCCTTTCTTCCACCAAAACAAACAAACAGTCACCTTAAAAACCTGTTAGGATGGCTGCTAAGTGTGGCATGTGAAACATCAAATCATGAATATGCTAATGATCCACTTAACAAAACACACATACTATAATCTAGGTAATCTATAAAAGCTCATTACATAAATAAAGTGTGGAATTACCCTTTTGAGGGGACAGTCATAGTATTTTAATGTGATATAAAAAAGCTAAAATAATGACTCATTTAAACCAACTTGATAATTTTGAATTTATTTATATGTTCATACGAATAAACAGTTACTCTCATATTTTCAAAAACTAAATGTTGGTGGTTGTGCTTTAAGAAATGCTTAAACAGCAAAAGTGGCTATAAGAGAAATAATGACCTCTGCTTATGATAGTTAGGTTATTAAGAATACCGATTAATGTTAATTTCAAAAGCTATTTCTATTCAAAAATTTAAAACAGCAATGTGATACATTATCCAAATAACATCAAAAGTAATCATCACATTAACATGCCTTAAAATCTGACTGTATAAAAGATAACTAAACTGATAATATTTAATAAACAACATAAATTTTAAGTTTTTTCAGTATAGAAGAATTTGTGCTTCAATCATTTTCAATCTATCTGAGCTTATTTATAAAACATATTCTATATCTAAGTGCATATATATTATAATGTATTTATATCTGGGTGTATAAATATATGAACATATATCATATATAACTACATCTCTAAGATTAAGCACTACATTTCTAGTGAACAGATAATTAAATTGAGGATAAACTAAATTAGTTGTATTGTTTATAAAAACATGCTGTTGGTTAGTCGTATTTTTTTCCTTCCCCTGCACTCTAGTCTTCTCACTTAAAAATCACTTGCTTCTGAAATGACCAGTAACACATATTTAACCAATGTGTATCAGAATATTAATATCCAATTTAAAAGCAAAATACATCTTTGAAGTGAAATTAAGTGATGAACATTATGTGGATAATGTATCAATGTGTATTGACAAAATATGTACTACTTGTAAATAAAAATGTGTGCAAAATCTTTGTAAGGAATTACAGCTCTTGAAAAAATACTAAAGAATAAAGGAATGAATAGAACTGCTGGAAACCATTAAAATAGGAACCAATTTCAGGGAACTAATCAAAGGAGAAAATATTATTTGAAATCACTTCTTTTTTTTATAGAAAAGCATTTATCTTGAACTTTTAAACATTTAACTAAGATACCAACAAGCCACTTGCTCAGTTCTTGTTTATCTTCACATTTCACTATTTCATTATGCAAAATATTTTTATTTATGGGTGGAACATGAAAATATGCTCTGTTTTGTGTGCACCATCAGAACCTCAAAAAAAGCTGACGGTATTTTCATTCAACTAGATTTACCAAATGGACCTCAGTAAATTCCTTTCTTTATGAAAAACCACTGGCAAAAACAGAACTAGCAAATAGGGCAGAATGGGCTAAATACCTTGGGTTAAAATAAATATAACTTTAAGACTAAAACCAATTTTGGAACATGCATTCTACATATAGGATTAGTAATTTTTCACCTCTGCTCTTTCAATGAATATCCTTGCAAAATGGGACCCTTTTCAAATGAAAGATCCTGGGAGGTTTAAATGGCATCATTGATTTTTTGCTTGTTTGTTTTTAATTAGTATATAAATAAAATAATCTACAAATTGGGAGAGTTATTTGCTATTTAAATGTAATTGAATTTCCCACTTCTATTGTAGGGAATCAAAACATAAAACACATAGCTAAAGTAAATGCATCCCTACACAGCAGCGTAGAGGTACATGTGTTTCTCTGTGGTAATAGCCAGGTGGTTGTATCCCAGCAGGTTTCATAAGGTGGTATTAAATACTGTGGTGACTCATGATGGTACATGGTTTGTGCTCAACCCAGAAATCTAAATTTTCTTAGCAAAATAAGTGAATTGATCCTCTGGTGAAAAAACCTAAACCAAGTCTGTATATTTATATTTACTATATTTGAGAGTCTAGCTTTATCTGTTTTCAATAGTATGCCAAAAGGAATGTATTGCAAACTTTTACTATTAAATGTCTTAAATACATTTGTAAATTAAGCACAAAAGGGTTTAACAGACCTGCATATATTTTCTCCACGTCATCTCCTTGTAACTGCTTCTCTGCAGTCTAGAATACTCAGTTAAAGTGCAAACTGCTTGACATTCCGATGCTGAGAAGTGGACATAATGAGTACCTAGGGGTTGGGAGAGTGAGGGGGGAAGCCCAGTCTGTGACCTTTAGCCAGTCCGTGACTTTAGCCTAAGGTTCCTCATGTGTGAGCAATTCATCACTTAGGAGAACGATCTCCTATTTACACAAGGGCTATAGCTATTTCACGTGTTTTCACTCATCATTTTATCAGTAAGATTAAGGTCAGGAAATCCTTATTAGAAGACCAGAGCAAAATTTCAAAAAATGTTCACGAACAAATTCAACACGAAGTCTCAACACTGTACAAAACAATTTCTGAAACTTTATTGTGAATTTTAAGGTACATTTAGTAAAGAATGTTATCCTTAATATAATTAATTAAAATAAATTGGAAAGAAATGCACATACTACTTTTTTAAAGCAAGAATAAGTACAGACTTTTGAAGCCACAATATATACAATTATATGAGTGCAATAAGCTTTCAAATACATTAGGTATATATCCGCTTAAATAAATAGTAGAATACTTAATTTGACATATGTGAGAGTCATACTGATTACACCAAAAATGTTTTACAAAATATAGCCAAAAATGGAATGTTATACATTTTGATATACAACTCTTTAAATACTTTATATATTCATTACTTAATTCAAATCATAGTGTACAAAAGTCCATTTTAATGAGGACAAATTTTAATTGTGTGTTTACCACTGTTGAGCAAATATGGATATTAAGATGCATCCCTGTATGTTACTAAATTCCCATTCAACTTAAATCATTATCACAGGGAGGAAAGAATTCTACCAATTTTTAACAGTAATAATTTTTATTGATAAATTATCCATATAACATATTTCAACATGATTTTGGCTATTTTAAATTTTTTTAAATGTATCATCTAGTTTTGAGCCAATTTGTTTTTGTGTAATGAAAACTTAATTTGAAATCAAAATAGAAATATATTGCTACATTGAGCTTCTTATCTGCTCTGCAATATACATATTTTAAATACCTTTAATTATCAATTTTCAATTGGGAAAATTTCCCCTCTAATTCTTTAATAATAGTGCTTTGTGTAGTGCCTTACTAAGGATCTCAAGAATTCATTTCACGAAGTACCAATTGAATATACTGTACTGTAAGTGTTACCTATAGACTAATAGTATTATAAGAAAATGTGATTTCAAGGGTTTTACAATTATTATTATTATTATTCACACATTATAGTACAATAAGTGAGATAGTTTTCAGCCACATTGAATTATTTTTTGTACATAGTTACACATGGAGATTTATTTGGGGTATGTAAAAATGTGGCTATTTTTCAGAAATGAAATATAAATTATCAAGTTTTTTTTTTTTTTTTAATAGAAACAATACTGTTATTTTCTATAGGATTCTTTAAAAAGTGAAAGAAAAGAAATACAAAAACACATACCAACCTATCTTGGTGTGGTGAGGTGAGGAGAAGGACCATTCAACCATCATCTCCTAAAAGTTACTTAGGCAAGAATTACTGAAAAAAATGTACTTTGTGCTTAAATAATGAGCAATATGCTTATCTGGCTCTGTCTACAAAAACTACCTGGTAACATTAGAAAATGATTATAGAATGACATACTATTATTGTTATTTTTTACATCTGGACCACAAAAGCAGTATGAGAAAACCTATTATAATGTGAACTGAAGTTGCATTTTTATATTTTTGTTAATAGAATATTAGAATATTATCACATCTAAGAGCACATCTAATAACAGTAAAGACAACTTAAATTCTCCTAAACCTCCCCAGTTCCAATTGTCCACTGTTTTAATGGAGCAGCACCACATGTCAAGCACCCAGTCAATCTCTATAACTCACCAAGTTGCCTCTTATTGGTCAATCAAAAGCATATACACCTTCTGCAAGAAGTCAGGTGGCATGAGGGAGGTTTATTAGAGGACACGCACAGATGCAGATTTATCTATTTTTAGTGAGGGCCATAAAACTGTAAAACAGGGGCTTTGCATGGAGTAAGCATGGCACCTTATTTTTCAGTCAGAGAGAAATGCCATGAGAGCTATTCACATTCGATTTATGAGAGTAAGAAATAGACTGATGTATAAGTGAGGGTGGGTGTTCATTTTTATCCATATTTGCATTAGGGTTGTATGTATGTGTGCCTGTGTATATGTGAATGTGTGAGTGTCTTGGTATATTTCCAGGGTAATAAAGAGATTAAATGTAATTCAGGTAATACGTGATTGCCAAAGAGGATCTTATTTCTTGCCCTGTGAAACGAACAGGAGTTAATGAAGCAAATCTCTAGGTTGTTTTGACACAGGGTTTTAAGACTTTGATAGTAGCAAAGCAATAATTACTTTAACTGTAAAATTACACAGTCACACAAAATAAGACATACCAGTCTTTTGACCATTCTCTCACAATGTTACAAACTACATACTAAGAACCTCAAATATCCTTTAATTCTTTCTTAATTTTTGAAATTAAATAAATATAAACAAGGTTTTATAAGCTGCAAGTATTCTTAAATTGACTAACAAATTTATTGAAAGCTTAAAGACAATCATTTAATTTTATCTGCATCTTGAACTCCATCATTATGGTTAATAGACTTTGTAATTCTGTTTTAATGCCATCCTGTATATAAAAAAACTCATTTACAATCACCTTAAATACAGCATACTTAAGTTAGTGATATCTCTCTTTTCCAAATAATTATCTTAAATTTGGCATATCCTTGACCCTTTTGGCTTTAAAATCACTATTTCAAGAGGTAACAAAGAAAAACATGCTTCAAAAAATACTGTGATTTACCAGAATACCATTGCCTAAGTGAACTGGGTCTGTAAAGGTAATACCAAATAAGTCATTTTAATATTGCTGTAGTTTACTTTTGCTAATTCTTGCATAGCTTTTAAACACATTTTGTGGTTAAAAGATAAAATGCATGCAATTAAATAAAAGAAGTCTACCTCTTCCACTGAATAGATATGAGAAAAATCACATTGTAAAAATCTAAAGATTAACACTCCTATCATAAATTATGTATAAATACGTGTAAGAGCTTACCAAATTAAAGTCTGAGAACAGAAATTCTATTAAAGCACCTCTATGGAAATAATTAATTTGCAATAATGACAGTCAAGTTTTCAGATAACTTGGAAAAAAAAAACCCCACAGCCTTAGTAGTAGAAAATATTGCCATAAATCTACATATGATAGCTAAACTTTATAGTAGAGAAATAAATAAATAGCATGCATTAGGATAGCTCAATATATTGGGGTTAAAAAATCTTATTAAAACTTTAAAAAGGCATGGAAACAATATTTTTCCCCTCAAGGTTGGTTATGTATATTCATTTTTGCATCTAATCTGTTTTTCTTATTGTGGATATGGACTAAGCACAATTTTTCTTTAAATAATTTTAAGAGATAAAAGTGGCCACAATTTTTTTTATAAAATCATACATTGCACACAGTACTGGCTTACTCAGTTGAATAACTCCTCTCTATTTGTGAAAAATGATGTATGTATTTGATGAGAAAAATTATTATGCCAGCTTTAGTTAGTTGCTTTCCACTTCTCTTTTCATTCATTTTCTTGAAATTCTAAAGGTGCAAAGGCTAGGAGCTGATGCCCATTTGCTGGTCTACTACATCAACGCAGAAAAATCATTACAGAATTCTCACTTCACTTGTGTAATGTTGTCCAGTTCCATTAATCCTCTCATGTCATTCCTCAACTGCCTAGAATTGATGTATATTAATCTATAATTGTGGAGGTAGAAAACAAAGTGCATGCTGAAAAGCTTCTGCTTTCCTCAAGGCAGAAATTTCCAATGCTCAGACTATTTAATTTGGTTCTTGTAATGCCCATTTGGATCCAGTCTGCCTGCCTGTCATACTCATAACCAATAGGCATAATGTCACTACAAATTATCACCAACATCCAGAATGTCAATGCAAAATTAATTTTCTCTTTCACAAAACCTTGAACATTAGTCCCCAGATAAAGGAAAACCCCAGCTATATTTTAAGTAATCTAGAAAGCTAATTCAACACATCATGTTAGACCACTGTATTCATGTGTGTATGACACAGTTTAGTTTTCAAATCCCAACTGGGAATTCTATCAGAAGACTGTAAACCTATAGTGACACCAAAACAATTTGGCACTCTTCCATGAAAATCTGCTAAAAAGAGATTACTTAAAGTGTTTGCTTTTATGTTTGGTCTAATTAAATATGAGTTCCATTGAAAGAGCATCTATTTAAAAAAAAAATGCTTCTCTAAACATGACTCTTTAAACAAATATACAGATAAAAACTTCCTCATATCCTCACCACAAATTGATGCCTATCTTTGCATATGCCACTGAGCTAAAAGTAAACTTGCCTTCATGTCTTTGAGTTCATGTCTACGAATTATGCATTTCCAATATCTTTTCTTAATATTTTAACAAAGGAAACCCTGCTGCTCTAGTTTACACATTAACAGGTGAATTTAACTTTCTCACATCAATGATCTATCTAAAATATTCCCTTCCCAATTTCTTATTGTCTGGTGAACAACATAAACTCCACCTTAAGTCAACATGTTGAATACTGCTTTTTAATTAGAGTAATTGAAATATTTCTGCTTACTATACTTGTCAGTAAGGGACTTCAAAAAAAGCTGCTGCCTGATAATAGCTCTCAAACCAAACTTTGGAAGATAACTGAGTTCTTGCAATAAAAACGCAAGGTTCAGAATTCTAAGTGTTTGTAATTGAAAGTCAGTCTGCTTGTCTCATATCAAGAAACTCTTTTTGAACACACAAATCTTTTTTATTTTCTAGGAATGTTACAGAATGTATGTTCTAAATAAGAACTGTAGTCATGAAAGTGATTCCATCTTCCATATGCACTACACACAGTGAACAAAAAAGGTAGCATATTATTCCAAGAATTAATTTCCTTTGCCAAACATAATATGGAAAGCTATGCAGCCATAACTCTCTATTTCATTTTAACCTTTAAATGGACCTTAAATTACAACTGTAAAATTCTCACCTAGACATTTTATCAATATACATGCATTATAATAATCCATAATAAACAAATTTAATTTTACTATATAGCTGAAATGGCTCTTTCCAGTTCTCAGGTTTAAGAGGAATCTTGAGAGTTCAACATGCTGTTGATGAATGTTTTATTTATTTTCTTTTGTTTGAGACAGGGTATTGCTCGAGTGCCAAGGCGTCACTATGCCTGGATAATTTTTGTATTTTTTGTAGAGATGGTGTCTCGCTATGTTGTCTAGGTGGCTCTCAAACTCCTGAACTCAAGTGATCCACCCCCCTCGGCCTCCCAAAGTGCTGGGATTAAAGGTGTAAGCCACCACACTGGCATTTACTAAATATTGTTACAGTTTTGTTTCTTTGTTTGTTGTTTTGAGATGCAGTCTCACTCTGTTGCCCAGGCTGGAGTGCAGTGGCCCGGTCTCGGCTCACTGCAACCTCCGCCTCCTGGGTTCAAGCGATTCTTCTGCCTCAGCCTCCCGAGTAGCTGGGACTACAGGCACGAACCACCACGCCCGGCTAATTTTTGTATTTTTGGTAGAGACAGGGTTTCATCATATTGGCCAGGATGGTCTCGAACTCCTGACCTCATGATCCACCCGCCTCCGCCTCCCAAAGTGCTGGGATTACAGGCATGAGTCACCACGCCCAGCTAATATTGTTAAAGTCTTAAACAAGGAAGACATTAAGCAGCCGGTAATATGGTATATTTATAAAACTGTAGAAAATAACTGAATAATTTTGTAGCTGTGGGTGATTTAAGTGGAAAACCTACTCTAGGAAAAGGCTAAAATTTTATAAATAGTAGTAAAATAACTTATTATATGCATGTTTCTAAATAGATATGAAGATATATTCTCCCAGTGCATTACAGACAAGGTGGGGGAGGGCCCATACTGATCTTAGCTGGCAAATTTGTGCAGAGATGCCTGGTGATTGCTTCTGAACCATTCAGGCACAGGGGCTGGAATAAAGATTTAAAAAGAAAAAAGAAAGGAAAGCATCATTCCAGTCAAGTAGTCTAGGACTGAGATATACTTGTTATCATTAGAATTTGACTTTCCCCTCTTCTAGATCTTTTCTTATCTGACACGGGGCATTGTATGAAATAAGAATAATCACAAAACTCTGCTTTGAGATGAGCAAATTTATTTAAATTAACAACTAAAATTCACTGTTTGTGAAAAATATATAGAATCCTACTGCCTAAAAGATACAAATGCTAATTTCTACTTTTCCCATATATTGTCTGTGAATGTTCATTGTAAACTGTAAAGTATCTCCCCATGTCTCGGGAATAGTTCTGTCATAATGCTATGCGCTCAGTGGCAAAATAATGAAGCCAAAAAAGAAAAAAAAAAAAAAAAGGTTAAATTAGACTTTGGTGATTTTTTTTTTTTTAACCTTTAAACAAATTTTTTTTGGCACAATTTACTTTTGCTGATTGACTACAAGCTTATGTGTTATATAAAAGTTCCATGATAGAGACAGTATTAATTAGCAGCTAAGAGACTGCATTGTCTAGCATAAGACTGCTAGGGTTGGAATCGTAAATAATTCTCCCCTGACTAGAACTGTGACCTGAAGCAAATCATTCAACTTCTCCTCAGCTGTAAAACAGGGACAATAATAATAGTATCTGCCTCAAAAAGTAGTTGGTTCTATTTGAGTTAATACATGTAAAGTGCTGAGAGGAACTCCAGGCACCTGGAGTACTCAGTAAATATCAGCTATTATCATTATCTGGTGTTTGACATCTACTTTCAAGGTGCTGCAAACTGAGTTTCTAGAAATCAAAGATAATGGTACCAAGGTGAACGCTGTGATCTTCTCTTTACAAAGCCTCAAATATCTTCCACTTTTCCTGTGAAATGGTTAGCTATTTAGCTGAAATTAACTGTGGATTATTTTGGCCAGTTAGTTTTACATATGTTTAAAAGCATGTTCACATTTTTAGTAATAAAGCTATGACAATTCATGTCAATGCAATCAATAGTTTCAATGCCAATAGCAAACCATTGAGATTAATGAATTGATTACGTTGTATTGTTACCTTTTTCTCTATATAGGCTACTCTAACACTACAATGGTTATGTAACATTGTTTTTGTTCAAATTCCTAATGAATTTATTCTTTTTTGAGGCAAAATATTGGAAAGCACAGTCTATACCAGTTTATTAATCTACAAGCATCCAATTACAAATCAGATTCCAGTGACATCATCTCTTTGTACTTTTACAATAGAGAATTGATTCGATTAATCAAATAGTTGTAATTCACACTGTATTGTCCCTGGAATGCTCACGCTGACAATGCTCTATGAACTCACAGAATTTTCTTTATTTGCCCATCTTCTAACCTTGCCAGATGCTGCTAAAATTTCATTAATCAATTAACGTCCAAAATAGATAATGTGTGTCTTATGCAAAAATCCTTGCGTGTTCATTTGACACAAACCATTTTTTTGTTTTACTTTCATATTCCTTAAAATTTCCTGTCAGAGGCATTATCAACATTAAAAAATTGGTGGGCTTTATTTTTAGTAGCCTCCATATAACCATATATTTGTGGGATGAATACTTAGAAAGCATATCATGTTCAGAGAGCCATATGGTTATTCTCCGATGACATATTAATGTCATTTAGTATTAATAATATTTGTGTCACTTTTTTCCTACATGTGCAAAATCTCCATAATAAACAATTTTGACCAAAAATTAGATATTCCCAATTTTTGATTAGGAAACAATTAGGCTGACAAAGGCAGTGAGTAAAACATTTGGCACTACAGATAAGTATTTCTCATGTTTTCTTCGGGGCTATAAGTAAATTTACCACTGTCACCAGAAATAAGAAAGAATTGGCTGAAACAAAAATGTAAGTACATTTTGCTGTTGGTCATGTTTGAATATGACAGAAAAACGTGCAGGAGCTGTCAATGCAGAAGGCTTTACCAGAACATAGACTTTGATATGAGTAGTTGGAGGAATATGCATAGAAAAAAGCAAAGGGCTTGGAATACACAACCTGTATTTAGAACAGCACCATGTTTGCTGCTACTGTTTGTGATGTTGACATTGCCACATCTCTGATTTTATGTTGAAGTTGGTCATTACAGACAACAGAACACTGATGATTACTAAACAAACTTTATTTAAACGTTACTTTAAGTGAAACTTTAGATTGTGTAAGTATTATCTATCTTTCCTACTTCTCAGTATTGGCCATAACATCTGCTCGGCTGTTAGGGAAAAACTCATATCTTTCCCCTGAAAAACACTAGAGTAATGTTCTGAAAGGCTATACAATGTATTACAAGAGCAGAATTGACTGAATTCCCAGTACTTGAGTCCTGCAACTAAGCCCTTACACAGAATGCCTCACCTTAGCATCACATATTTCAGATAAGTCATTGGCACTCTTGGGGGACTATAACATAAGAAGAACAATTCCTTAAGAATGTATATTCTTTCTGTGATTTGTTTACCACATTTATATTTTAACCCCTCTTCAAATTGGAAGTGTTTAGAACATTTTAAGGAAGGCATTCAGGGTGTGAGCTTTAGAGAGACAGCTTAATATGATTAAAAATTGTCTTGCATCCAAAATGTGGCATTTCTGGAACTATTTAATACATCTCCTCCATCGATGTCAACTTTCCTAACTTGCAAAGTGACTCCAGACCGATCCACCTACAGTGTAAAATAGTCTCTTTATCATATCTCTATCAAAAACACCAAAAGAATTTGGTCTTCCTAAACTTGTTAGAAGATGAAAGGGTACAATGCAGTAAGTAGTAATAAATGCAAGGAAATTGAGTTATTAGACAGGTAAGTATTCTTAAACTGCTGTTCAAGATTCAGAACCATCCTGTGGGTTCTTGTTTCTGCAGTGTTCTGAAGAAAATGTGTTAGACTCATTGATGGCAAAATCGTTTTATTTTATGTCCATGTAACCAAGTAACACTGTTTTTTGTTGTTGTTGCTGTTGTTTGTTGTTGTTGTTGTTTTTAACATTCATGTGATATATTTGGGTGCTATTTCATTTAACATGAAGTTTGGTTTTTCTAATCCCAAAGTTGATTTTCCGTCAGCATGAGATTGGCAGTTCTGATTATTCAAATTATTTATTCAATTTAACATCACTTTTATTCTGAATGAAGAAACTGCCTATAAAACCAGTGGGCACCATTTGATTAAATTAGCTTTTCTAAGACTTGTCCTGATAATTAACATTATCAGTCAAAATTACCACTCTTTGATATTTTGTTATATTTACACATTATTGAAAAACTATATGTAATTCTCCAACATTAACAAAAGTTGAAATATGCTAAAGTCATCTTAATGTGTTACTATAGACAATAAAATCAAACATTGTAAGAGTAATATTACTGACAAAATATGGCAACTACATAATGATTTTAAGTTCATGGTTTTCCAATCAAACAATAAATGCCAACAATCTGCTTGAGGTTTTGTAGTTCTGTTTTTTGATTTCTAATTTAAGAGAAAAAAGTTAATTTTCTAGTTCAGAAGGGGAAAATTAATCAGATAGCAACCTCAAAAAAGATAGAGGCAATACTGTGTTATCAACACTAATGCAAGAGAGTGATAACATAGATCATACAAACAATGGGAATATTGCAAATCATTCATTGTCAGGAGAGACTGAACCATGTGGTTTATTTTGTAATTGTTTTTCTTGAGCCAACGTTAACACTGATGTGCACTATTTGAACATATATCAACTGATAATAGAAAGAAGTAGGCCAGATGGATGTTGGGTGGCAAGAGAAAACCTGCCAAGGAGTAATGTTTCCCTAAGTAATTAACAAAAGCTGTAGTTCAATTTTTAATAATAGAAATGAAAAAATGGTTGAGTCCAATTATCTAATTTTCAGAGAAGAAAACTGAATTCTCAAGATGCTAAGTGTAATTCTATCAAAGTATAAATAGTTTTGAATAGACATTATTGTAACCCAAAAGAGAGAAAATAATATATTCTACACTTTATAAAATGGGAAAATTTAAGTACTGATTTTAATAACCACTACTTGTTTATTTTATGTGGTAATGCACTGCATAGTCACTTATCAAAATCAGAATAAGCAAGGAATTGAAACTATGTAAAAACACCAAGTTAACTGTCACTGTGAAAAGTGATGAGAATGCCACGTTTTTGATTTTATGTAGAAATCGGTTACTACAGACAGAGCAACTATCATGTGACTTCTATACCAACCTTTATTTAAATGCCTGTACCTTCCTAAGCTTAATATATCCTGTTGCTTCGTTCTAAATTAGTTTACCAAACTGTCCATATTTTCATAGTATTAAAAAGTGATTTATGTATAGTTTTTTGGTTGGTCATATCAATCCAATAATAATTTCTAAAATAATTGTAATCAATAATATTTAATTAACAAGTGTTAATACACATTTTATTCCTGAGGTCTACATATTTTAGCAGGTTTCAATTTTGCAGTTCATTTAAATTACAGTAATTACTTGGTGATAGTTGCCTAAGCCTAAGCATCCACAGAACAGTTGAAAAGATCCTTTTAGAGTTAGGCCCCAGCTTGATGGTTATCACAGAAGTCTAATTGCAATTAAAATAGTACGTTTTCTGGCAATAAAGATTTATCTCTTAAAATCTGTTTGTACAAGAATGTGCAGGTGAGGCATTATATGCATTATTTTTTAAAATATAAATTTTTGGCTTAAATATGATTTTGAAATTGGGGGATGACCTGCCTATACAAACATTTATCCATATGTAAGTTAGTGTTTTAGAAATAATTGAGTTAAAAAAACATAGTCTGGGACGGGCGCGGTGGCTCAAGCCTGTAATCTCAGCACTTTGGGAGGCCGAGACGGGCGGATCACGAGGTCAGGAGATCAAGACCATCCTGGCTAACATGGTGAAACCCCGTCTCTACTAAAAAATACAAAAATCTAGCCGGGCGAGGTGGCGGGCGCCTGTAATCCCAGCTACTCGGGAGGCTGAGGCAGGAGAATGGTGTAAACCCGGGAGGCAAAGCTTGCAGTGAGCTGAGATCCAGCCACTGCGCTCCAGCCTGTGCGACAGAGTGAGACTCCGTCTCAAAAAAAACCAAACAAACAAACAAACAAACAAACAAAAAAACATAGTCTGTCTTGCCTGTAATGTAAAGCCCAATTATGACATTTTCCTCTATGATGAAAGAAGACCAAATTTTCAGGATATGTATGTTTCTCAATTTAGGAAAACACATATATATATAAAATAAAGGTCTCTGTTTTCAACATTTATATCATTGCATTAGTTCCATGAAGTATTGTGATAAATATTCATAAGAAAATGGACTTGCCAAAATTAGAACCATCTGGAGGCAAAAGCCAATGAAACCAAACATTTATTCCAGCCAGAGTTTAATATCTATGTTCCATATCTATGTTAAACATGTCCTTTCAATGGACGGCTAAAACATTTTTTCAAAATATCATAACTTGAAATACCCCTTTTCAAAATGGATGCCTCTACAGGAGAAATTCCACTTTTAGAGAACCACTGTCTACTTTAGCTTGGGTTATTATTCAACATTATCAATGTGTGCCATGTTTTTTTAAGTAGTTTTTAATATAGCAAATATGCTAACCTCATGTAGTTAAAAAAATTAAGTTTTACTTGCTACTATATTTTATTAACACCTTTGCCTGTAGAAGGAGTGTGATTTTAAGAATGAAAAAGTACATTTCCCTCCAAATTAACCAAAGGATAAATTTAAACCTGGCATTCTTATAATTAGAGTAATAGATCTTACAATTTTACTACCCCATTGAAAGATCAAGTCTCCAGCAGTAGTTTAAAAAAATGTGAGAGAGACTTTATAAAATATATTTCAGGGAAATGATGACATCTATTTAAAATTGAGAACGAACTCATAATTTTTTAACAAGGAAATTCCAAGGAAAAAAAGTATTGTGCTTAAAATTTAATGGAATATTTTAAAGCAAAGACAATTTTTTTGATCTTAAAAAAAATTTCCCATTGTCTAATGCTGTTCCTGGATCATAGCAGTTATTTATTAGATGTCTGTTGAGTAACAGAATTAATACAAAATTTAAAAAGCCTAGCTGTGTATCTATCCATGGATCATATGACAAGGTTTTTGGCAGCAGAAAATTTCACAGCTAAATGTCAGATACTTTTGAAAACATGCAAATTTAAAACTATAGAATATATTTCTGGAATAAGCATTGGTATCCATTAGGGAAAACAGAATATGGTTCAGTAGTCTAGTGATAAGTTTGGATATTATCTCGTTGTCAGACTTACCTCCAAATAAGTGTTCAGCAGGCAGAAAAATTTCTTCAGGGAATCCATAGGGAAAGATGTGAAAGGTACAGTCCGGGAAATACACGTCTTCATAGAATAAGTAGTTGTTCATTATCTGAACTGGAATATACATAGACTTTCTGAGACAGTTACCTGTATATTATAAAAGCTAATAGAAGGCCGGGCGCAGTGGCTCACGCCTGTAATTCCAGCACTTTGGGAGGCGAGGCGGGCAGATCACGAGGTCAGGAGATCGAGACTATCCTGGCCAACACGGTGAAACCCCATCTCTACTAAAAATATAAAAAATTAACCGGGCGTGGTGGCGGGCGCCTGTAGTCCCAGTTACTCGGGAGGCTGAGGCAGGAGAATGGCGGGAACCCGGGAGGCGGAGCTTGCGGTGAACTGAGATGGCGCCAGCCTGGGCGACTGAGCGAGACGCCGTCTCAAAAAAACAAACAAACAAAAAAATGCTAATAGAGAAACCACTGATATGAAAAACATAAAATGGTACCTTCATATAATATACATGTATATATACTTGACACCATGAGAATGCTAAATATTTCAAATAAAATAATGAATCCAAATCCTTAAAGCCTGATTTTAACCATTTAAAATGTGTTTAACATTTTGCCTGATTAGGTCCATGTCTGCCTATGTGGTGGGATTAAATACAATTTACCGAACATGTACTATACGACATGCTATAAACCTTGTAACAACCCTAAGAGGTCTGATATCCAAGATAATATCCACACTACGTCCCTGCCCTGTTCCGTATGCCAATGCTATAAAATGGATATCACATCTTAGCATAAAACAAGCAGAAGCCTAAAGAAAATCACACCAGTTTTCCAGGTTTTATGTGTTTGATTAAGCTTTCTAAGCACAAAGAATGAGTATTTTTATTTTAAGTTTGTTTTGTTTTAAATTATTTTCTTCTTATGAAACCATCTTCTTATATAAAACTAGAACTAAACCATAAGGCCAATCCAAAAACAATTGCATTGCACTGAGAGGGTGGTAAAGATCAACACGAAGTTATATATTTAATTTCTTCAATCAAAATCACAATAAAGTCAGTTGAAATTTGACTAGATCTACTTCTTACTTAGTTGATAAAGTTAACTGAACTAATAACAAATCTCCACTACATTCTGCTCCAAATACAAATCAGCAACTTTATTGTGATGGTTTCAGCTGTTCCAACAAAAGGAAATGATTTTGGCCCCAGGATATTATCAAAAGGTATTTTTGGGGTACTATCATAGTGTGTAATATTTTTATTTGTTGTGTCTCATTTATGTTATTATGTCACTCACATACTCAAACATTATAAACTTGTATATTCATACATGAAAAACTTACTTATAAAATGAATATAGGTTAAATTAAGAAAAATTGTAAAAGCTGTTGGTTATTATGCTTCTAGCATAAATTTGATGAATCTCAGAAATATGATCCATATATTTTGAGGCATTTTAGCTAGTTTGATTACACCATGGATGCCATTACTTCAAAAGGGATGCTTTCCAGTCTATGGAATAATTGGAAGCAAGAACCAGCAGGTTTCAAATGATTCCAGCTGTGTTAAGTACTGACTGTGAAACAGATTCACTCTCTTATATGTGGTTTTGTAATAGGAGTGATGTATACGTGAAAATCCCAGATGGGTGGAGCTTCTGGGTAATCTATGGGGAAGTAAATTCATTACAAACACTAAAAGAAACAGAATAATTTCAAAACATGACATGCAAATGAAATAGGTAAAATACTCAAAATGAAAGATGAAGCAATTATACAAATGTGAAACAACAGGGACTAAGATCAAAAACACATATGCTATATTGAGATACCGTTATGAAGATCAACTTTACAAAAGTCCTAAATAATCCGAAACCAGACAGTGTTCTAACACAAAAGCAGATTAACACAGGTGATCGCGAAAAAGATATGATAGAACGCAGATTCAAGAAAACAACCAAAACAAAATCAAGAAAGCATTCACTAAATGAAGGTGTAAACCTCTGTCAATGGCAAGCTGGTATTCTTGGACAGGAGGTAACATTTTTTGAGTGTCTGACTATTGTGGGCCAGATATATATATAGAGAGAGATATATATAGATATAGATATATATTCACTTAATCTCAGGACAACTTTATATGGATTTGGCATGATTACACCCATGATTGCAGACAAGGAAAGCAAGGACTAGTGCATTTAAATGATGTGCCCAGTGTCACACAGTCTTTATGTAGTAGTTCACCAAGTCAGTTTTTCTTACTCCAAATATCAAATTAGTTCTCTAGTCTCCATTTCTTCAGTCAGAAAAAGTATTAAATAGGCCAAATAATCCCAAAGGTGCATTGGAGACTTGAGAATGTGTAACTGTTCTGTGAGTTCTATTAGACGCCAAATTTATGTTTCTAAAATTAATATAGTAGCTAGACACTGCATTAATCACTATTCAGCTATTATTTTGCTTCTTTTTATAGAATTTATACTTGATTCTGGCATACTGTCTGGACGTTTCAAAAGTCTATTAAGAAAACTTTAATGTGATACTTTATTTTTCTTACCGACTTGTATCTCTATCAAGCACCTATCAAAGTACTTATATTGATAATTATGTTTAGTAGTAATAAATCAATGATCTAAGTACCAAAAGGTTTAAATAAAAGGTTGGGGTGAAGAGGCTTGGAAGTGAAGGAATCTGATCCTGTTTATTTGGCTCACCTCTTGCCTTCTCATTATGTCCTAATATGAAAAACCATGAGATTATGGGCAGACATAATGATATGTCCAAAATCACGAAGAAAATAGGACCCACAGACATCTCTAAGTGATGGAAGAATATATTTTGAACATGAATGATGACTTTCTCAAATGATTGTTGTAAAGATTAAATCAGTGGAAAATATTATATATATAAATTATAAATTCAAGATCACTGATTTTCAGGTTACATCAAAATTTACTGAATGCCTACTAAGTTCACTCTTTTCAGCACTGTTGTGAGTTCAGTGTTAGAAATACAAAGGTAAGTAAGACACAGTCTCTTACTTTGAGGAACTTTCTTATATTCTCTAAGATTATTATGCTTTAAGTAAAGGCATACCAGTATTTAGTTTTACTGAGTTGCCATTTGAGACCAAAAGATCATCAGGAACCAGGGCCATGTTAGGAACAATCCTAAAATACGCCAGGGTTGACACAGTATCAGCTGGAGAGGATGCACAGTCCCTGCAAATAACAGATGGTCCTGCAGGAATAGTTTAAACCCTGGGGAGTGTTGCTCCCAGTATCATACAGAAGTCAATGACCCTTAGCTAAAGCAGAATTTAATTGTCTAAAACAGAGACTTTAGGTGTCAAGAAGTTTTTACTTAATTATTATCATGTTTAAAAATCAATCAATGAAATCAACATATTTTGTTACCACTGCATGGCAGAAAATCTTACCATTTAAGACCAAGAATGAAAATTAATTTATGTCATACTAAAATATCCTAAAAACTGTGTCCATTTTTACTATGGTGTAATGCAATTTTGATACCTATTTAAATTTTGAGGCAAAAAATGATTATTTTTGTGTAAATTCTACCATCTCTTTTATGTTGGAAATTTGAATGGGTTGAGAATGCGTTGAAATATTATTAATCTATATAGCTAAATCTAACATTATTCCTTAACTTGGAAAAAGGCATCAGTAAGAAAAACTCAATTTAAAAAATAGCAAAGGAAAATATATTATCTGAGACCATAAGTCAGAATAAATATGAATTTACTATTTCTAGCAAGAAAGAACACGTCATAGATTTTATTTCACACTTTATGGTTGTCTTAAGCAAATATATAAGGAGAAGATTATGCAGAAATAATTTCACGTCACTTTAAAATCCATCAAGAAACTAAGAAGTCAGATGTATTAACAACATACATGAATACAGTCCACCTAGTGAATGACAAGAAATGGAGCAAAGAAAAGTAGCCAGTCCAGGTGTGTTCCCAGCTGACACACAGAAGGAAGGCTATTGTGATTCTAGACACCCAATGTGAAAATCGGTTCAATAACATGAATATATGACACAGGACGGCATCAACTCACAACTCAGAACTCACTCCATTTTGTCTCCATTTGTCACTTGCACCTTCTACAAAAAGTTTCCTGCCGAATCCTATATAGCTGTGTATTTGAAAGTCCTCAGCATGCAGCTGCTATCACACAGAGGCACAGATTGGTTGCATCCACCAAATCCAAAAAACCACCAGAATTTTTCTTTCCAGAAAATGTCTACTATAGAACTACTATTGTCAGCAGAAGACATTCTCCTTCTATAAAAGTTACAGCTTCATTTCATAAGTACTTCTGTGTTTCCATTCTTTTCTTTATTGAGGTTTGTTTAATGAGAAAAAAAAAACTAATTCATTGAATTGCAATTGCCATTGTCTTGCACAAAACTGTTTTCTTTTCTAAATCAATCATCTATTATGACTCTCACAGGCCCCTGTGACTACTGTGGGCTGCATATGGATTACACACTTTTTCTAATAGGTGAAAATATAGGATTTATAAAATCATTTCAAAATATGCATGGCTCCTTGCTCTGATTTATATCTAACAGGGCTAGTCAAAGACATTAAGCATTAAAGAACTGCAAGAGATTTTACTGAACACCGTCATGAAGGTAAATATATTGAAATCCATGTATGTCTAGAACAAAATGCTGTGCTACAAATACACACCATATTTACAAACGCAGCAAAGATGAATTCTAAAAGTACAGTTTGAGAAATGATTCAATAGCAATTCCTATGAAGACGGAAGTATTCACTTAGTACCAGGCCTCTTCATTATGGTAATGCTATATAGTCTTATAGACACGTAGGGTGTTAATCTGATTTATGTTCAGAAGACAGTCTGCACACACAATTGAGAATTTCTTCTTAGGAGAAATGAAGGCCAGATCATGGGCATCAGAGATACCACAAGGAAGTACAAGCAAGCCGGCATCATCTATCTTGAATAATTAGAATCATCAAACAGCAAATCAGTCCAGTGTAAGGCATGTATTTGAGATTTTATTCTTTCAGTCACATCCAATGTTTCTGCATTTGGAAAAAATAGGCAAGACTAATTCCCTAGACTATAAATCACTCTAATGTGGAGGGAAATGTGTTAGCTAGTTGTATTACAAAGCCTTTACTTCATATTTAATAGGCACCTGCAATACCAGCATTATACAAAGCTCTCTACTTTGCAAATCTTTAAAACCCCACTTAATTTTCAGCACTGATTTCCTGCAATCTAAGAGCTTATGAAGGGTTCACTGTGTTCATACAGATCTATGCAAAATGTGCCAGAGCTTCCCGGTCTGTGATGGCATTCATTTGGAGGTGAATCCCAAATTTCTATCACTGGCATGCTTATTTCCGACTAAAATAAATATTCTCAGAATGAAAGCTGAAGATTAAGAAGACAAAAAAGGAGTCAAAGTAACTAGCACTGGGAGAGATATATGCAAATATCAGTTCAATGACAATTCTTCATACCATTTACAATAGAAGCTTAAAGACCCAAATACTCTGCAATCCATTAGCTCCTCAATATCCTGAAAGGGATTAGAGTGTTTCTTAATCAACTGCTAACAGGCTGAAAAGGCCCAGAGAGTGGATATTAACAAAGCAGTGTAATACTCAAATGCAGAGATGGTTGGATAGACAGACAAACTATAGAAGAATGTTAAAATACAAGATATCACACAAACATGATAAAATTGACCACATTTCCATTCTTTCCTATAGCCCACATGATTAAAAATCTATATAAATTACTTAGTGGTGAAGCTGTATGTAGCAGAGTCCTTTCAAGGACAGATAAATTAATTTCATATATTTTCTCAAGGATCCGGAATAATTAGTATAAAATGAAGAAAGAATCAATCAAATATTCCTCAAAGACCTTGACTGTGTTTCTATATTTGCCATTATTAGCTGTACAGGTGGTCCCAAGCCCATCATTTTAAACGTGATATGTGCTTATGGCACTCTAATCAATCAAACTGTAAAAGATCAAGGGAAAATATTTTCATATGCCATTTAAATAATGAATAAATATGTGAAAACAGATCCCTAATGAATAACTTTGAGTTATTCATTCCTTATATTTATATGCTATGCCTCAGAAAATTCTACTGATTCTGTCACTATTCTTGTCTATCAGAGACAAACTGTCTATAGGACAAAAATATGAATGAGAAAGATTAAATATGGGTTGTTTTTCCAGTGTATTTCTGTATCACTCTTTACTGTTAAAAGAAGGACAGTTGTTTAACTTATTTAGGAATTTGAAAATTTAATGAGTCTTGACTTACAGAACAAAAAGAATATAAATCAAAAGCAAAATGTCAATCATGGTAATAAATCTTTTTTGTTCTATGTTTCTGATGACTGACAGCCCAATAGGTTTGTATCAAACAAAAGCAAAAAGCATGTATTCCTTTCTAAATGAAATGTTTGAGAGATTTGACAGTTTTAAATAACAACCAATGAAATCTTAAACAACAGAGTGCATCTCCTATGTACATGAGAGATCCTCTTTCTACATTTGTCTTTACTTCTGTAGTATAATGCAGATTTGGGGATTGCTGACTATGTCAAAGGCTATAAGACATTAGCATTATTACTTACAAAGGAGTCTGACTTCTGTGTCTCCATGAAACTTTAGAATAAGCCTCTTCCTGACTTGCATTTCCAAATTTTCAATAATACCTGGCCTGTGATTAGAGTCATATTTTAACAAATCTGATATAAATTTTAGGGTCCTTATATGTAATAAATTGTGGAAAAAATATTAAATGCTAAGTCGGGTGTCAAGAAGGCCAAACTTTTAAAAATCTGCATTAACTGATTTGTACTTTCCAACTCAGTGAAATATATAAGATATTAAATGATGTATTAATATTAGTAAGAGAGAAATTTCTAGTTATAATAAAGAATTACTTTCAAGAAGACACCAAACTGAATTCAAAGAAAGCTTGCACTAAGGATTTTAAGTCAAAGTAGTAAACAATCCACTGGATTTTCAGTTTTGTATTGTTTTTAACTATATACAAGCTAAGAGTTCACCTTTAACAAAATCAAACTGAGAAGTATTGTAGAAGAGCAATACAGACATCTGACTTGGCCCTGAAACCCTGTAAACACCCAGAGTGGTATAGCGGGACCAAGGCTACAACTGTAACTTTCAGCATTTAGTGGATTTCTGAATTCCCCCAACCAAAAAAAAAAAAAAATTAGATATAAAAACAATCTAAATAACACAACAAAAATTGTTGTGGAAATAAGATTATAGAAAACAAAATGATTTAATGGTGTCACTTTCATAACTCAGCACTGTAGTATAAAATTATGTAATATGAAAAAGGATGCATTACAATGCCATATCTAATATTATAATTTATAGATATTTTACATACATCAATATGAAAATGAAACCTCAACGTTCAAAATAAATCATAGTTCATTATGAGAAAATTTGATTTTAGATTTGAGGCTTTTCCTTAAATCTAAATTCCCTCTGTTTTATAATTTCACATATTTTAAGTTAATATATGAAATCATAAGAAGAAAAAATGATAGCTTGCAATTATTTAAATAATAAGAATATGTTCACACCATAAGAATGTAACACGTTATTATAAGTACAGTATTTTCAAAGTAATTTCAATGATACCAAAGCCTGAACTGTTTCACCATAAGGATGACTGATCTGAAACTAAGGAGAACATTAATGTTCCTTGTTTCGATATCTAGAATTAATGGCAACAAAAAAAGTATAATAATAAGAGAATAGAATATTGTCACCACATGTATTATTTTCTCTATGTTATCAAATATTCAGGCATCAGCAGACATGTCTATGTTTAATACAATAGCAACTTTTCATTTTTATTCTCCTTAAGGTTATTAGCAATGGAATGCCAAAATGTATCTTGAATTTTATAGCTTAGGAATATCAAGATGGAAAGAAAAATGGTCAAATGTTCGTCTCACAAACCCAACTGGAAAGATAGTCAGTTTAAATGTATGGCCTATCCTCATTTCAAAAACCCGTGTCAATATCCAAGGGTTCTGGGTATCTTCTACCTCATAAGTATGAAAACTGACTTCATGACCACAGGGCACTTAGCCAAAGAGCCATAGCAATAAAAATCACAACAGATAACATTTTACAAATGATTCGCATTTGGGGGATCAATTGTCACCCGTGTCCAACTGTCACTATATATATCTATTCCAAAACTTAATAATTGAAAATATCTTAAAGTTTTTTGCTAGCCTCACATTAGTTAACATTTGCTCCCTTCATTTTCAATTGCATATTTTTCCTAGCTGTTCTAAATATCAATTCTATGACTGCCTTCTGCATTTTTACATAACATAATAACATTTCAGTAGTGGTTGTAGTAGATTATTCAAAAATGAAAAGTAATCACAAATGTAATATAGTATCTCTAAATGGTTTGGAATAGAAGAAATTCCCTTTACACGGTAAAAATTACATGTATACACTTAAGTACAGCATGCATACACATTTTCAGTGTATATATTCCTCAATATATAGACAAATATATATGAACAAATACTCTAGATTGTGAAAAGTCAGGATGTTTAAAGCTCTAAAATGAGTATTTCCTTTAGAAAATTAAATGACTGTTTACCCAGAACCACAGTCTAGTGCAACTCTTACAGACTGTTTTACTACTTGAAGAAGTTGTCGAATGTTAATGGGTGACTATTTCTTTTACTTTAACATTTTCATTTATCTTCCCTCTTCCCACCCCCGAAAAACCACACAGGGGCCAAGAAAATTAATTCCCCAAATGCTGTCAACTGGGTTGGGAAACAGTAATAAACAGCTTACTGTAAAGCCTCCAGCTACAATAAAACAGCTGTCAATAAGTGGGCTGAGAGTTGGGCTGTGCAAAAACAGGTTCTCTGGATATGATAATATGAGAGGGAAAGAAGCTGACACTTTCTGTTTCAATATGCTAAGGCAGTGGTTCTCAAAGTGTGGGCCCTGGACTAGCAGCATCAGTATCACCTAGGAACTTGTTAGCAATGTATATTTTCAGGCCTGACCTCAGTGGTACGAAATCAGAGCCTCTGGGGTAGAACCCAACAATACATGTTTTAAGTAGTGCTCCACATGATTCCCAGGCATTCCACAGGGAGAATCAGTATCAAATTTTAAAACAATATCCGTCAACAATACCGTTTTTCTTTTAGGCAAATATACCAATGAATTTTATCGTTTAAAGCCTTATTGGAATTGATAATGTTGTCGTTTTCATCCTCTTAACCGTTTGGCTGTGAACTTTGTTGTTGTTTTTTTACAAATAAATACTAAGACATGGTCTTTTGCCAAAAAAAAAAAAAAAAAGCTAAATTCTTAACCTATAAAGGCTAACAGCACTTCCAAAAATGTGTAAGAAATAATCTGTGAAAAATTTAGTGACACATGAAAGCTTTATAAAATAGAGTGAATGAGGAATATGATTTACAGTGTTTCCTACGTTCTTTTCAGGTTAACACAAGGGAAAACAGCAAGGGGAAAAATATCAGACAATATGGGAATTGATGTACCACAAACAAATTCATGATGAAAACATCAGACGTTATGTTTTCGTTATACACACAGTTTAAATGAGTGAAATTTAAATGTGGTAAACTTTGACCCAAGAATCTTGCATTTTACCCACATATCAATCAATAGCATAAAATGAAAAGATGATGTGAGCAATAGTGCTCACACAACTAAAATCTTCACAGATTGTATTTTTAAAATAAATTCCTTAGAAAGTTTTTGTAGTAAGAAATGTTACTCTTTCAAAACGGTGTAGCTTCAGGAGCACATTTTATATAAAAGCCACTAGTTGAAAAAGATTTTACTTTTTAGTTTAACTAGAACAGCTGCAGATAGCAATCATACAGTTCAGTGAAAACAAATTTGTAAAGGGTAGTATATATTTGATGTTATTCACTCATAGGAAATATGCTTCTTTTATCCTAAAAATGTACATATTACTCTGTATATCACTACTACTTCTCCACCGGCTTCTCTTTTCTGCAACATCACATTATTTCTTTTTCAGCATGAAAACTTTTAAAAGGTGTAAGCAAAGTCATTTTAATAGCTCTTTATCATAATAGTGAATTACCTAGTTTCATATGAACATTGGAATACCTATAGGAGAACTGCAAAGTGACACATGGTCACAAGGAATTTCTAAAATGCACTTTAGTACCAGTCAGAGAATTACTCAGTATCCCATTTGAAAGATTACATCATACAAACAAAGACTTTTATGACTGACTAAGCCTCAACAAAAGATCTTTTGCATACTTTGCTGAAATGCACTTAACATTTATGCCACTACACTATATATAGGTTCAACTTTTGGGAAGGTCAGAAAAAGTGGTTCTATACATCAATGCTACCAACACCACACATAGACAGAAAAAAAAAATGATGCTGGAAGTATATCAGTACATTTCTTTGGAAAATAAATGTCAGACTTTACATGAAAAATTTTAAGTCATCATATTAGTTTCTCAACATAATTATGCATATCATAAAATACCATAAGTGTATTGTGAGTGACCTTTACAATAGAAGTAAATAATTTGAAAAATTTTCTTTCTGTTCATTAAAAGAGCAACTTTTTAATTAAACTCATTTAATTTCATAAATTACTTTACTTATCATAGTTAACTATTTAACTTTTAAAAACCTTTACTAAGCCTGAACATTTTCTAAATTTTAAAACATCAACCTCTTTTCAAATGCTTACAAAGTTAACACAAAAATTAGTCGTTCCAACTTTGACTTATATGTAATCATCTCATAGTTTCCTTTAAAATTCTATACTGATTTAAGTCCTTTCTTCCTGTGTATTTAAGCTCTAAATATTTGTACTTTTAAAACGCTCTAATGTTTAATATATTGCCTTAAGAATGGAAATTTTAGTTGTATGGTAATATGTATTATACTTGATGTTCTGGGAGTATCTGTGTGACTCATTGTCAAAATTACTCTTATAAATATTTTATTACCATGAAGCCTTAAGTCATTCCAGAGCAATAAATGATAGTTGGTAACACCCTATTTCACCCCACCCTCAGAAAATGAAAACTCTTGATTCTCCAAAGACTAATCAATGATAACTGTCAATACTGTTCTGCAAATTAATTTTGCCTTACTTGATTTTCTAAAATCTATATGTTCCTTATTTATAAACAAGTACAGATGGGCCATCACCATAGGTGAACTCCATACCGACAAAGACAGAACTAGCATTATGAAATCCTAGAAAGTTGGTGTGCTGAGAGCTAATCACAAAAGAGCAAGCAAATGAACTTAAATGCTAGTTGCTCCAGAGCAACTATCATTAAATAAAAGGTATCTTTGGCTGTACTACCAGCTTGATCCTTCCCTCCCCCTTCTCCTTGCTACTGCGGGATTGGCACCTGGCCAGCACAAGCGACATGATACCCTAGTGCCATCTACAGGCTATTATCGATATTCAAATTTTGTGGCAACAGACAAGCCCCAGTGAAATAAATTAGACAGCGCTGCATTTAAATCTTTATTAACAAGGAATTATTAGACCTAAGGAAAACTAATTCTGGATTTTGTTGAAATATGAGTTTCTCAGCCTCTTAATCCCTCTTCATATGGCATATTTCACAGTTTAAAATGAGTTATGACAGATAACTTATGCATTACTAAGATGAGAGAATATTTACAATGGATTCATTCTTTTCTTTTTAAATCAGTTATATTAGGCAGCAAGCATTCTTTTTTTTTTTTTTTTTTTTTTTTTTTTTTGAAAGAGCATTTGGCCACTGTGGACACTAAAAATCTTTCTATTAAGTACCGAATCTAATATATTACAATAAAATAATTTGAAATCAAAGAGAAGACTTCCTATATGGCTTAGTTGCAATCTATCAATGATCATGTGCTTCATGGCTGATGTACATTTAATATTCTACTATCCTGTTTAGAGACTAAAAAAAAATTAACCCCTTTAGCAACCACAGCTCCAACATAATTGCAG
The DNA here is from genome assembly GCF_049350105.2 of Macaca mulatta. Lineage (NCBI taxonomy): Eukaryota > Metazoa > Chordata > Mammalia > Primates > Cercopithecidae > Macaca > Macaca mulatta. The sequence continues at coordinate 61,643,202 of NC_133422.1, forward strand.
TCACACCTTCAAAAGTCATTTAAAACTTGAGATTTGAAGGTGACTTTTTAGATCAAAGGGTAAGGTGAAAATCTTGAAGCAGTCAATTTGGAAACCCCAGGAGCAGAATGTGGCATATCAGGACAGGTTTTCTTCTTCAGCAAACATTATCTTGGGACATTTTGGAATAATTTTCTCTTTTCATCTTTTGCCATTTGAAGGAAACTGGGAGGTTAAAATATTCTCAGAACTCAGAAATCTCAAAGCTGTTCTAAAAATTCTTGACCGAGCCCCAGAGGAATAGAAAAGGGGTCAAGTTTTTTTTTACCTCTTTCTAACTAAGCTAAAGTTAGACCAAAACAACAGACACACTGGCACGTTAATACTGGTTGACTGGGCACTTGTATGCAGTACTTATAGACCAGTAAAAGTGCTCGTTTACCTGTCTCGTGTGTAAGGGGCCCTTTGTCTTGAAGCCTCCTTGGGAACTGCACTCTGAGGCACTGAAGTGATCTGAACTAGTGGAAGAGCGTTTAGAAAGGGTGTCACAACCCCCGACAAAGGTGTTGTCCAAAGGGAGTTCCTGAATCACATGATGCTTTTTCACGGAAACTGGAGTGTCTGGTTTGAGATGAAAAGCAGGCTGTGGAGAAGCAGATTTGTAGTGCTTGGCCAGGTCAGGACTGTTAGGCTTGAACGTTGTTGGAGGTGCCGGGCCCCAGTCAAATCTTCCTATACTTTGCTCCTCCAGTTCAGCCGGCAGGCTTATTGTCCCATTGATAGGTTCATGAACTGCATCATCGGGTTTGGACTCTTCGATAGTAACAAAGTTCAAAAGAGAGCTTTTGGGAGACTTCCTTTTCTTTCTTTTCTTTTTCTTGTTTTGTTTGTTCTCCTGGTTTGGGGACATCCATTCGGCACCTTGCTTGCTCCTCTGGGCTGCTTTGAACCTTGATGCATGGCGACAGCGCACCAGAACAGTGACGAAGATCACAACAATGACCACCATGGCACCGGCGATGATGGCAATCATGATGGTTAGATAGTCCTCATTTTGATAGGGTTGGCTACTATCCCCTATGTTCCTGTCCAACGGGGTCTCCATAGTCCTGCGGATCAAGTCATAGATATAGGAGGCATTTCCAGCAGTATCGTTAACATAAAGGAATACAAGCACAAGCGTGTGCAAAGACTTAGGGTACCCCAGGTCACTTATGTTGACCACCAAACGATGCAATCCCACATCAGTAGGTGCTGGTTTTTCTTCCAGAGTAATGTTACCTGTTACTGGATCAATCCGAAATAAGCCTTTGTTGTTTCCACTCACTATAGTATACTTTAGTTCGGCATTCATTCCAGTGTCAACATCCACTGCAAAAACTTCTGCTACCACGGAGCCAGGAATGGCTGAGAGGGGCACCAACTTAAAGGAAGTATTAGACGGTGGAGAAATGACAACTGGGCTGTTGTCATTAACATCCATGACGTTGATAGTTACTTTTGCAGTAGAGGAACGAGGTGGCTGTCCTCCATCAGTAGCTTTGACATCAAAAGTGTAGGAACTCTGCTGTTCTCTATCAAATGAGACATTTGACTTTATGACTCCAGAATAGGGATCCAACACAAAATTATCATTGTCATTTAGAATGGAAAGAGTCACAGCTTTATTCTCTCCAGCATCTGCATCTGTCACTGTGATTACCCCCACAGTACTATACTTTGGCAGATTCTCAGACACAAAAAATTGAAAATGATTATGAGTAAACTTGGGGCTATTGTCATTCTCATCCAGAACAGTAACTATCACAGCAGCTTGGCTTTGGAGGGGAGGGGTCCCATTGTCCCTCGCAGTTACTGTAAAAATGAATCGTTCTTGTTCTTCTCTGTCAAAGACTCTGGAGGCTGTCAAAACTCCTGTTTTTCGGTCCAAATCAAAGAAGGAGGCATTCGGTCCAAGCTGATAAACAATGTCTGCATTTTTCCCACTGTCTTCATCTGTGGCACTAATAGTTGTTAAGTATAACCCACGTCGGTTGTTTTCAGAAACTGACAGCTCAATTACAGGCTGGTTGAAAACTGGTGGGTTGTCATTTTCATCCTCAAGCTTAACCCTTACCAGGGCAGTCTGATTTAAACTGGGCTTCCCAGAATCAGAGGCAACAATTTTAAAGCTGAATTCTTTGGTGCCCTCATAGTCCAACAAAGAAGAGGTCTCTAACAAATATTGGTTGTCATATACTGCCTTCAAATGAAATGGGACCTCTCTTTCAATAAAACAGATCACTTTGCCATTCACATCTGTGTCCTTATCTGAAACTGTAATTAGGGCAATCTTTGTATTGACAGGATCTTTCTCAGATAAATACACGGTGCCATTGATGGGACTTATAATGTACCTGAGGTCTATATTAGGAGGGTTATCATTTACATCGGTGACATTGATGGTAACCGTTGCTCGAGCAGGAGTGGAGCTGCCATCACTAGCCAGCACTGTCACTTTGTGAATGGCTGTCTCCTCTCTATCTAAGGACCTCTGAACTGTAATCAGCCCAGTAGTATTATTTAAAGCAAAGAGTCTTTTGGTTGCAGGGGCGACCTGGGCACCAAAAATGTACCGGATTTCAGCATTACTGCCTATATCTGCATCAGTGGCATGGAGCTGAATTACAGAGGTACCTACAGGAGCATTCTCTGGAATATGCACCTCCACTTGACCCTCTTTAAACACTGGCCGGTTGTCATTTACATCACTTACTGTGACCTGCAGTATGGCCGTACTGGATTTCTGTGGAGTGCCTCCATCCTCTACTTTGATTTTCATCACATAGGTATCTTTCTGTTCTCTATCCAAGTTTTGCTGAACAATCAATTGTGGCCACTTCTCTCCCTCCGGAGTTTCCACGATATCCAGTCCAAAAACACTCTGCCCATTTAACAATTCATAATGCTGTACACCATTGAAGCCTGTGTCAGGATCTGTTGCTGATGGAATTGGAAAGCGGCTGTTGATCAAAGTGTTTTCTGGAATGGAAATATTGATGACAGGAGATGGAAACATGGGGGCATTATCATTGGTATCCTTGACAATTATTTTTATTTTGATCAGCCTGAAGAAGTCATTGGGGAGGATCACCACCTCAAGTTCAAAGAAACACTCATTCTCCTCAGCATATGAGGCACCAGCACAGAGTTTTTCTCTGTCTATTCTGTTGGAGGTTGTGAAAATTTCTCCAGTGCTGCTGGATACTTTCACCAAAGGGGCATCCCCAGCTTTAGAAACCAGTCTGTAGACAAGGCTGGCACTGGTCCCTGTGGCAGCATTGATGTGAGAAATGTTCAGATCCTTTGGTATGTTTCCTATGGGCACATTTTCAGGCAATTCCTCTCTAATAGTGTAAATAAGTTCTTGAGCTATTGCGGAATCCAGCCTTAAACAGGCAATCAGAGCAGCCAACAGGTAAAAATCCCTCAGGTCCATGATAATGTATTTATTTTCTTTTCCTGGATTTTAGGGTTTAAAGGTTTCCACTGAGGAATGATGCACAAATTGGAAGAGGAAGCGTGCATGGACTGGAGGATGCATTATATCTCATCACTTATTTGGAGACAGCCACTGTCAACACAATCGTATAGACAATATTATTCTTCAGTAAATAAAAACATACTGTCACAAAATATCACCACACATTTTCCCCTGCACATTAGTAAACATGGCAGTTTGCTCTGCCACTGTTTGCAAGTTTACTCTGTGGAGAAAAAAGCACTAAATATCTCCTGCTTGTTGCATTTGCCGGGAGGAAATAAAATTTTCTACTTTTGAATTAACGACAGCTGCTATTTTTACCTATATTCACGCACGTTGTTTTTCAGAATACTGTTTAATTCAAAACAAGCATTCTCGTTCTCCTCTCCCCCTCTCCCCGTCTCACCCTCCTCCTAGAGCCTCTAACCCGCCTCCCTCAGTCTTTTTAGGTGCAAGTGAAAAACCCTAAGTATTTAGCTATGGTTCCTACTAATTGCTTTGTCACATGTCAAATGTGTTTTCTTCTCTGCCACACTGAGTCACCTATTTTTTCTAAAAAGGCTATCTTTTTCTTTCCTCCCAGTTCTTCAACTGCCTTCTAATACAATCTTACTGGGAAACGAGCATCCGGACATGCTGCTGCAGCATCAGAAGCAGTAGTCACCGGCCACTACACATCCTCATTGCCTAAAAGCACAACACCAAGACTTCAGATTTCTTGCCCACAGCTTGCTCTCCTTTCTCCATATTGACAAATTATCCCCATTAGGATTCGTAAACACATTAAAACTTTTAAAAATGTATAATAATATAGGATTCCTTTTCCTAGAGGTGGAAGAGAGTGCCGAGATATAAGTGAAACGCAGCTAACATTCCCATGTAACATCACAATATTTCTACTGAACATAAAAGAGAAAAAAAAATAAAGCTATTTCTTAATCCTGATTTCTGGTTAGAATATTAGTAACATTTGCCACACATAAATACTGCAACCCAATCATGCAGGTAAAAAGGCTTCTGCTTAGATGCTCCTGTAACTGCAGTTTAAACGGGTGCAAGGCTCCAGGCAGCTACGTACTTGAGTAGGACTGGTCAGTTCTCAGGCTCTAATCTTATCTGCATTAGGCTGCACAGTAGCTGATGCCCGCGATTAGTTCCGGCAGAGTGATGCAGGTAGGGATGCAGATACAGCCGAGTAGGTGAGCTCTGCCCCAACCGTCTACCCAATTACAAACATCTTTCGTCTACACTGAGGACACATCTAAACACGAATTTACAATTATGCATGCGAAACTTTACACTTACGTTAGTTGCCTCAACCTTTCTCCTTTCCCAGTATGCTGCAGTTAGGAATGATTTGTTCCAACACATAGAAAGCCATGCATCTGGTAGCACCAGTTTGGGGAGAAATCAGAAGCAGCAAAACGTTTCCTCCCTGTAAAATGTGTTGCTTCGGACTGGCAAATTAGCAACTCCAGAGAACAAATTCACGGATTTGTCGTTAGTCATTCTCTCCACATTTCGTCTCTCTTCCCCACTGGGTCTGGGTTCTTCTGGGTATGTAGCACACACACAACATTCAGTTGCACTTCTTCAGCTCAGGGATATTTTCCACAGCATCAAGCATACCATTTCCATCCGATGCCAGTACTGCTTAAGTCTCTAACTTCTTGTAGGAAACGTCAGAGTTGCGGTGATGGTGATTCTCTGACCGTTATCCGGGTGACAGTTGCCCGAAAAATTCCTAATCTGTTATTTCTTGCGTGCTTCAGAGACTCTAAGGCGCTCCTTTCCGTCTCGCATACTCTCCCTCTCTCCCTTCTCCTCTGCCCCTCTCTCCTTCTCCCTCTCCTCTCTCTCCTCTCTCTGAACTGAATTTCTTGATATAACTCTCAATAAGCCCAGAGGGAGGGCGTGATTGCCCAGGCCCCGCCCCCGGGCTCTGATTGGCCTGCATCTTGCGGTGCGGGCGGCCGCAGCCGGGCGCGAGGGAGGGGGCTCGGAACAAGGCGCTGACTGTCTCCCAGCTTCCCCTCCTCCTCGCCCCCTCGGCAGCCGCGAAAACCCGGAAATCTGATCCTGACCCCAGGAGAGCCGGGTTCCAGGAGGTGCACTGAGCATGCTCAGCAGGGTCCGGCGTTGGGTGGGACGCGCCGGCGCTCCCCAGGCCCGCGCGGAAGCGGCGCTCGCAGGCTCTGGCAGGGAGCGAACCTCCGAGCCCGGGCGGTCAGGCGGGCAAGGGCAGCGCGGGAGCCCTGCAGGGCGCGGGCGCGGATCTGGGGAACCGGGGCCACCGCTGCGGGCGGATCGGTGTCACCGAGGCGGCTTCGCACATCTCTTTGCTAAGTGGAGGGGCCAAAATGCATAGATGGGGGAGTCTACCCAGGATCCGAGGCGCGAGACGTACAGCCACCCCTAGGTAGGGAGCACGAGCCAACAGATCCCCGGAGTGCGTTAAATGAACAACATGCGCGGTGCTGCAAATAGAAGCTTTTGCTGGCAGGGACATTGGAAAGAAGGGCAAAGAGGGAGTTCAGCGAAAGGTGGGGACCGCAGAATTTGGGGTCTCTGCGGAGACAGGAAAGAAAATTAATCGGAGCACTTCCTACACGCACAGCCACGGAAACTGCCTTGGAAAGAGACAATGGCAGCGTCTGGGGTCCCCTCGGTCAGCCCGGGCCAGGCGGCTGCGCTTGCGAAGTCTCCTCTAGCGGAGCGGGACCGGCCGCGGCGGTGTATCGTGGCGGTCCCTGCACTTGTGCTCCAGCCGCGCCTTGGAAACCTGAGAACCTAAGCTCGCCGGGACTCGCGGCGGCTGCAAAACCCGTTTCCAGCCCACCTCACTGCAAACTTTGCTTCCAAGGTGCTGGAAGGAGTCCCAGACAGCTGTTTCCCAAGCTGTGGAACACTTCCTTTCCCCTAGGCACTTTCTGCTGAGTCCAACTTTCTTTCCTGTGATTCTTGCTTTTCCCGTGCATTTTATTTCTCTTGACTCCAGCTCTGTACTAAATCCTCACAAGTTTCTTATTTTCATACAGGAACTGGATGGAATGACTCCCGAAAAAATATAGCTTTATTTCTCAAATACTGACCCCCAAAGCACTATCTAGTGATATATTGGATTGATTTTTTTAAGTCAGTAAACCACAAAGGTTTGTGTAATGGCTTGTGCTTAACAACGCCTGATACCTGAGTAAAGTTTGAAGCATTAACATAGAAACAGTTCACTTGGAACAAAAATTTATTTTTTGACTGACCCATAAAGGTTGTCTGAGAAGGTCTTAGTACATGATTGAATAACTTGGTCTAACTCACAGGAAGAATAAAGGGCATTTATTTTAAACCTGTGTGTTCCCCATTCTGTAATGGGCTTCCTAGGCATTAAAGGCTCTTGACATACTTAAGCACTATGAGGGCGTGTTGGAGATTACCTCTTGTTTTTGAGTACAGTAGATTTTTTTTTCTTTTTAAAATAACATTTGTTTTTAAATATTTAAATTAAAATTTTAAAAAATCACGAATCAAGCCTACTAAGCCATATATTTAATAAATAATGGCATTATTTAACCAACTCATTTGATATCACAATTTTCCAACATGAAATTGTAAGCTCTTCTTAATTCAAACTTTTCTTTGAGTTAATAGTCACAGTTCAACAGCAGTGTCTAAAAGCCCACTGTAAAATCCATTAATCCCTTTATGTAAAATATAAAATACTTTCCTTGCAGATAGTACACTGTTTTTTTAAATAGCAAAGCAAGTTTTATTATAGTAATGTTTTGTATGATTAGAATGTATATAATTTAAGAACAGAAGGGACTTCTAAGTATCCAAAAGTCAAAATAAAAATATTGCCTCACAGAATAATGTCAGTGAATTAAAGGATGATTCTTTTATCTTACCACAGTAAACGATCATTTTGCCATTCACAAAATCTACAATTAAAGCTAGTACATTGTTCCAATTGTCACCTATTTTATGCACTGCACTGTTTTTAAATAAATGAACCATCATTCTGATACATTTACAATAAACATAGCAGCACAGCCACTTTCCAGTTCATTTCATAAGCACTACAGTTATATCATATTCTTATTCTAATCATACCGTAGTCATTTCAAAGTCATGTTGTAGTCGCAACACATAGCTTAGCAATAATTATTTAACATCATTATTAAACGGAATTGTTTCTCTTTGCTAAGGGATAGCTTCACGTGCTGGCAGAACCCATTATTACCTCGTGTTCATAAATGAAATCAGTATGAACACAAGATGAAGGTTAGAGAAGAGAAAAAAAAATCATCACATGATTCCATTTATGACTATGAGACTTCAATTAAAGAAAACCACAGGTCAAAGCCCCAGAATGAAATATGTCTAGATTCTTTTCAAAGGAGATGGAGTTTAAGAGACAAATAGAGCTATGGACTCAGGGCATTATATCCTTTAGGTGTTTATTTGGCATTATCTAAATGATTGAGATTCCTTAATGGTCTCAGCTTTACCTCTTAAATCTAGAATAGTTGAGAGTAGTTTGTCCTATAATAAATAATCCGACTTCTAAACTCTAAAATTAGAACTATTATTAGAGATCTTATTAATATTCCTAGAGGAAAAGTAAATATAAAGGGTCATATTCCTAACCCTGTGTTATCACAACTTAAGGTTTCTTCCCAAAACACTATATAAATCATTTTCCTAATGAGAGCTGTTCATAATCCACCTCTCCAATATTAATTTTTAAGTTAGATCTGTGTAATTATGAATTAGGGAAATATTCTTAATTTCAGTTTTTGTAAGGGAACACCTATTTGTTTTTATGCTGTATTTTATCATTGTTTTTCCTTAGCAAATTTAATAAAATGTTAGATTTCCAATATCGATCTTCCAGTATATATATTAGACTTCTAATTAGATCTCTTTAATTAACCCTTATTCATCTTTGTCAAAGCATATTTTCTACTGCAAGGAATTATGATGTTCTCACCTGTGTTGTACCTGATTTTAGCATCAGGAATCAGGATACTAATGGGAATTATGGCATTTGAGCTATAGTAAAATTGCTTTAGTGTTTTCTGCTTGTTATATAGGTCATGGGATACTTGTGAAGCTAAGTCACCTTCGGCCAGCTAACTGAAGACTAAAATGCTTTTGCAGATTTAAACACAAACAGATGTGGAGTTAATAAAATTATTTTGTGTTCCACAAGTTTAATATTGTTCTATTTATATATTTAAACAATGATTTTCATGCAATGGCATTTAATAACCTAAATTATTAAGCAATTCAGTTTGTTAATTGGATTTTCATCTAGAATTTTCTAGTTACCACTCAGCATTTTAAAATTACATTTCACACGGAGATTGTAAAGGCTGTTTCTGTAAGTTACATTTAGAGAAAAGACCGACTGTAATATTCAGAATGATCAAATGACCTCCACAAGGACTTCAAGACTAATATTTTTAACTCTAATATACTAGTTCTATATTCCAATCATAGTTAAAAATAATATAAAAAATACTTTTGTGGCCTGTACTTCTAAGACTCCTTTAATCCAGGTGTCTTATTGTGTCTAACAGACACTAATCAATCATTCACAGGGGCTCTTATGTCACAGCAGGCATTATTGTCCCCATTTCACAAAAAAGACTAGACTATTGTACTGTACTTCTGGGGAAAATTGTGCTAAAAATACTCAGGGTTATTTATATTATCACTGTTTAGAAAATGACAATGCAGAATTTTAACACCGCAAAAAGAAAATTAACACCTTTTAAGGCTATGCAAACTGGCAAAGTATAGTAAGCTCCTTGAATAATTCTGTTGCTTCACTATTTATTATTAGCTCTTTCATTTTGAATACCTTTTTAAAAATCTTTTTACCTTTTCATTTTTAGAAAAACCTAGTCCAAGATAATCAAATCACAAAGGAAAGCAGGTGACAACCTTCATTCTTTTTGAAAGACTGAACTAAATTTATCCCAATTTGCTATATTTTTATGACTGACAAGGATTATAAATGTCAGGCTTGTAGCTCTAATAGTTATCACAATGTAAACTGACATTTTCCAGTGCCACTATTTTATCATGATTACTATTTAAATAAAGAAAATATTGAATTCTCAAGTTTTGTAATTACTTCTTTAAAATTTCAGATTATTTATAGGTGTAGCTTTCATAATAGATTTTTTCCGCATCACATGTAGGGCTCAAGCAATCATGTAGAAAACATAAAAAAATGTTTTAAGATAGTAAACAGAATAAATGTACAATAATTTGATTACTTTAAAGTCTTGTAATTTCCAGTGAAATATAATGTGAAAATGTTTTTATTTCTTGGGTCTTTATGACATGTATTTCTCTAATCTGTAAGGTAAGAACTATTAGATTGAAATATAGACGATTAGCTATTCAAATTACATTTATAAAATGATAAATGTCTAAAGACATAAGAAAAGCTTACGTATTTTTTGGAAGCATCTCTGCTTGAACTTAAAAATAGAGACAAGAAAATGTTGAGATAAGAACACAGTTCAAGCACAATAGCATTTGCCCAAAAATAATTCAGGAAAGTTTTTTAAAAAGGTATGAGAAATTTTAAGAATTAATAAACATATTACAATGTATTAAAAATTCTCTTTCATTACATTCTTATTCAAAATACTACGTTCCCTAAAACAGAACTTTGTGTTACCTGAAATAACATTCTTTTGGGAACTTTTCATTATGTATTTCTTCAGTCCTCCCTTCTTCATTCTTACAATGTTTTTTGTCTTTTGTTTTTAAATAAACTCACATGATATTCTTCTAGAAGCCCAATTTGTTACATAATGTGCACATAAATAGACTTACTAATATAGGGGAGGATGCATAAGCCTCATTTTTCTCTTATAGTCTCTTCTTAGGAACCAAATTCCCCCCACAGTCTCCCTCTAATTGAATTAGGATGAGTCAGAGAGACAATGTATATTGTTGACTTCTGCAGTCCTGGCTTAACTCCATATCACTGATAACACCAAAGTAATGGAAATGGGGATTGCTAAGCCCTTTAAAAGACACTGTTCTGCTTTTTATGGGAATTAAGTTAATGTTACTCTGCTTACAAAAATTACATGTCTTTGTATGTATGTATGTGTACACATATGTTCTTTAGAATAATTTTTTTCTTAAATGAAAATCCTATTCTCTAGTGCCATGTAATACAAGCCTTTAAATAGTCCTACAATGTACCATGTCTTTTCATTCCCATGCTTTTGAATTTAGTGTTCTCTAGCCACAGATTGGTAAAACATTCAGAAAGAATTAAGAGAACGTCAAAGAAACTTCTTGACTTCAGGGAATGGGGTTGGTAAGTAAGCCAGAATATATCATAAAAAAGATTAATTTTTAAAAATAGTATGTCATAAGAAACATTATATGTGGAGCTTATAAGAAACTCTAATTTAAAACGTTATCCTTGGAAAAATATCACTTGTAAAATACAAGACAAACAATAAGTACCTGTAATAATAACATTGAAAAGATTATGAATATTTCCTGATGTCACAAAAATATTCATATAATGTTTTGACTTTAAAGAACAAATGAGTACCGTGTTTTACATCTATGGGCTAGTTGCAAATTACTTATGTAATTTCTACACATTACAACTATACCAATGTAGGTGTCCTTAATGGCTATGCTGAAAGAGAGTAATTACATTATTTTTGAATAATATTTGTCCCTCACCAGGAGATGAGGCCAACTTTTTGGTATATTATAACAGATAAGTGGATTCTAAAGACCAGGTGAAACTTCAGGTAAACGCCACAATTAGTTGAAAAAGGTAGAAGTGAGAATTACATAAAATAATTGCAAAGTATGTAAGGGAGAAATCCATTGTTAAAAAATATATTAATCACCTCATTCAAAAACCTATTTTCAAAGACATACTATATTTAAAAAATAAAGATTAAAGATATGTGCTATGTTGAAAAAAAATTGTACTACCCTGAAAATATTTTCTACTTTGTGTATACCCATCACAATATCTCTTTTATGTTTTAAATTTTAAATATTTTGCTTGTTGCATTAATCTTAATAGTTTGAATACTCACTAGCAAGTAAGTTCTTGATTACATAAATGTACTACCAAATTATTTTTAATCTTTATATTGGTTCAGATGGTTTATTGGGTTTATTATTATAAGAATAACATTGTGCTAAAGTTGACTTCTTCTTGATTTAAATAACATTCCAGGATATTTACTGAACCTGAGTCCATGTTTCTCAAACTTTAATGTGAGTAAAATAGCCCAGAGATCTTGTTAAATTAACATGTAAATTCTGATATATTAGCTTTTCAATGGGAGCTAAGGTCCTATATTTCTAAAAAGTTCCCAGGGGATACTGATGCTATTGATCTCTGGACCACAGATAAGGTAGCAAGGACCTAAAAGGCGTGTTAAATACAAAGTATCATGGCTAAAGGGTGAGAGTGGAAAGCAAAAGCAGAAGGTTACAGAAAGAATCACCCCTACCATTTTATCATACAAAGATTAGTTTTGTTACCAAGCATTCTTTTGATGCTAGTACTGCTCAGAGGGGCAAGAAATGTATATATCATTCACATATTAATTTAATTTAGATTGTCTCTTTCTCTCAGAGATTAGATATCTAGAGCTAAATTTTAGTTTTACTTTGAACTAGGAGTGAGGAAGAGGTCTGTTTGGACCTTAGTACTCTTCAGAGGAAGGCAAATTACATAGAACAGATCAATAGGCCTAGGGCACTTGCTGAGCAATGCGGGGTACCAGGTCAGATGGGGGTGGAAGGTGTCAACAGGAAGTAATAGAATACATGGTGGACACATTTGGGTCATCTCCAAAGCCCATTAGATTTCTTCCTTCTTTGGAAATGTCTTCCCCTATATTCCATCCACATGACTATAATCAAAGCATCTATCTTCACATTATGTGGACTCATGCCACAATGCCTGGAATTGATGGATCCACCTTACTGTGACGACACTTGATTGAATTTGCAAAGACCCTCAATTCAACATGGACCAATGATCCCATTCTCCAAAGAACCCAGACCTGTAAGATGGATACTCTAAGATCAATCTAATTATTCTGTGAACAGTAAGTGGTGTATACTCAGGAGTGATTAGAAGCAATAGTTTTTCTTGATATAGGCCAGAATACCAAAGGAAGCTTGAGAGTGAAAGAATAAGAAAAACAAAGATGATGCACAGAAGGAATCAGAGATAGGGAACTCCTAATGGTGGGTAAATACCTGGTTCAAGTTCATTATTTTTGTTCAGTCACATCCCTGCCACTAATTTTTAAGAGCTACTCGATTGGCATTTTATATTTGTAAAGAATAAGAAAAGTTGATAAAAATAAAAGGTTTACAATTTAGTGGCTTATCACCTGGGGGTGATTTGGCTCCTTCAGGGGCATTTGGCAATGTCTGGAGACATTCTCATTGCCCCAGCTGCAACATGGAAGGGAATCTTCATGGGAGAAGGAGAGATGGGTTGGTACTTGCATCTAGTGACTGAAGACTAGAGATGATGCTAAACATCCTATAATGCACAGAACTTCAGCCTCCTGCAATACACAAATGTACATATACAACAAAGAATTATCTGACCCAAGCTGGCAGTAGTGCTGAATTTGAGGAACCCTGCTTAAGAGAATAGAATTTTGTGTGTGTGTATGTGTGTGTGTAGATAGATAGATAGATAGATAGATAGATAGATAGATAGATAGATGGATAGATAGATAGATATTAGATATCTAGAACTAAATTTTGGCTTTACTTTGAACTAGGAGTGAGGAAGAGGTCTGTTTGGAGCCTGGTACTCTTCCGAGGAAGGCAAATTACACAGAACAGACCAATAGGCCTTAAGACACTTGCTGAGCAATGTGGGGTACCAGGTCAGATGGGGGTGGAAGGTGTCAACAGGAGGTAATTGAACACGTGGTGGACACATTTGAGTCATCTCCAAAGCTCATGAAAGTTCTTCCTTCTTTGGAATATATACAGATAGATAGATAGATAGACCATATATATATACACACGCACACATATGTACACTATATACATACAGATATATCATATATATACACTATATAATAGATATACCATACATACACAATATATATACAAATATATATATTACTCATTTAAGTAAATTTATATTGAGGTTCCCAAATTGCCAAATCAAAAAATAAAATATCTCTGGAGTTTATTTGTAAAGACCTAGAGGAATATGTCTGTACAAAATATGTTACAATTTATTTTTCCAAAGTACAAGTTAAAAATTGAAGAAATAAATCTCTTTTCTAGCCTTTAGTGACAAATATTCTATCTTTATGGAAGGCACAGGGAAACTGCAAATCAACAATTGGTCCTGAACTTGACCATTTCTGTCCAGTCTTATTTTCAGAAAAGATAAGATTCCTTAATGTGTATATTAGCACTTTTATGTTTTATGGTAACATGCAATATATTCAGTATAAAACTCAAATATATATTATACCTTTATCATTTCTGCAATGAGAGTAGTTAAAAATAACTTAACCCCCCCCACACATTTTCCGACAAAATATGGTTGCTCTAGATTCTGTTATACACCTGGGACTCAGTTGGAATATTCATCAGCTGAGAAAATTAAAACTACGATTACTTCAAATAGAAGATGAGCTCTCCCTTGGTTCTAATAAAGCATCTATAATGTCCTTCAAATATGTGGTTATAAACAAGCTTGAAAAAAATGTAATTTATGTAGTTAGTCGCTAATATGTGTTTTATCCCGGTTACCACAGCTCAGTAACTTACTTTAATTCCTCCAAAGAATACAGAGCACATGTATATTGTATTTTAAAGATTTTGGGTCAACTTAATTGCTCCTGAAAACTAGCAAATTAAATTGCAATAACAACCTGAAAATGAGCAAAAACTTGTTGAATTAGGTTAAATATGCATTCAGAGCAAAACAAGAATCCTAAAGAAATATTGAATACAAGAAAAATTAGTTTGTAACGATACAGTATTTAGCTCTATAGAGTGTCGTTTTAAGAGTTAAAAATAGAGCTAACGTAATTCTAACTATGGTAAACACTGCCATCTAGAGGACATTTATTGTAATGCAGAGCAAAACGAAAATGCCTGAAAGTGGGAAATGTACAGGCCTGTACTGTAGTTTTTTTTTTTTTTTTAATAGA